>NW_006995860.1:31877-59172 GCF_000164805.1 Carlito syrichta
TGGCATGAGAATTAGCCAAAACCACCTAATAAAAGAGAAGCAATGAGCCAGCAAAGAAGAAAGAAAAGGTAAATCAGCATTACTGTATTATGGTAAAGGAAAAAAAGTCAAACAGAATACTGTCATTTTCAAACACAAAACATGGGGCCTCATCTGTACACAAATACATAATATATACTGGACATTTGGGTTTTCAAAAACTCTGAAGACCATGAGGGAAACACTGAAGGGATGACCACCAATGAAGTTCCCTAACTAGATGGGAGAGAGTTGGTATTTGAATATTCACTTCACATATCAAAGTAGTGATAATTTATTCAATCTGATGCTCTACAAACCACACACATCTGTATCATTGGCTATATCTACACGCAAATTGATCTCAGTAACTCATTCACTCAAAGTATATTATATGAGAATTTACTCTGTCTTTAGCAAGTCTATATGACGGGGGACCCCCAAAAAACCAGAATTATCTCTTGGATGGCAGGCCCCTTATAGCACAAGTTTCCCCTGCTAGGTAAGTGTTCTAGGAACTCGTCTGCATCAGTATACCATCTAGGGCTGTTGTGAGAGACTGTTTGACTTCAGTTAACTTCTATTTGAAAGATTCTGTCAGTGCAGTTACACGAACAACCTGCCCACACCATGCTAAATGTTCAGCAATTTTTGACCAAAAATGGCATGTCTCTCCCTATTCACCCAATCCTGCCCTGAGCAAATTTTTTCTTTTTAATTTCCCTGGATGAAAACGTATTCAAAGGAAAACATTTTGCCGACGTGGAAGAGGTAAAAAAAAAAAAAAGAAAAGAAAAGAAAAGAAAAGAAACGGCAGAAGCACTGAAAAAGCATCAAAATTGACAAGTCCAAAAACTGTTTTGAGCAGTAGAAAAAGTGTCTGGATAGGTGTTTTGCACCAAATAGAGAGTACTTTGAAGGTGACTAATTTTTAAACATGTAAGAATACACACACACTTTTTTATAAATAAATTCTGGGTTTTTGGGTCCTCACTCATACGAGACATTTCTAAAAACATATTTTGCAGCTGGGCACAATGGTTCATGCCTACAGCACCAGATACTCAGGAACATGAGGTGGGAGGATTGCTTGAGGCCAGGTGTTCAGCACCAGCCTGGGCAACACGGTGAGATTCTGTCTCTTACAAATTTCCATAAAAAGTGTTTTTAAATGACAGAATTCAGCACTCAAAAATCCAACTACTTAAATTACCTATTCCTCTAAGGTTCTAGCTGCAAAGGTTTTATTGGCCATACACATATTTACAAATACATTTCTATATATAAATTTTCTAGCCACTAAATTATAAAATGATGTGACCATGTCTAACTTAAATGCTATAAATGCTCCATAACATGAAAGTAGTTCAGTGTACTTTATGGATTAGTCAATTACTACATGATGATAATACTTTAAAAAGTAAAGTATTTCAAAAATTCTTACAATACCATAAAAATATAAAAATAGCTCTAAATAGAACATATTACTTCTCAACTATATAATTCCACTTCAGCTACATTAGTTCTCTGTACAAAATACAAAAGTGAAAATATATCATTTCTAAATATAGCATATGATACTATTTCCACCAACTTGAGGAAAGAACCAAAGTGGGTCAAGCATTTTGCTATCATAGTTTTTAAATTTGCATAAAAAATAGAAGCTGGCACTAATTTATCATAAAGAACGCTATAATAAAACATAAAGCAAACAGCTACCAAAAACACATGCTAGGGCTTTGATTTGAAAAAGCAGAGGTCTCAGACCCAAAAGGCTTAAAAGAGGTTCAAAATACATACCCAAGGTTCAGTACCCTGATTTTATAGAGATTACATCTTATGCTCTTCAGCATTAAATAAACTCAAAAGAATTAAAGTACTTTTTATTAGATAAGATGATTAGTTATTCTTAATTAAAGACTATGAAAAATGGGGTTAAAAATCTAGAAAACAATCAAAAGATAAACATGCTGCTCAAAACAGATCATGAACAAAGTCCCAAAATGAATGAATGGTAAGGAGCTCTTTAAATCTTTTAAGATTAAAGGTGCCTTGCAAATTCAAAGCAGTTTTCCAAAAGACATTCATCTCTACTTGAAACAAACACAAATTCTAAATGAGAAGTAGAAAAATTCAAACTCTTTCCCCTCTGCATTATGTTCCTTAAAGCAAATTCCTTGGAAATCACCAGTGTAAAGGATTCCAGACCCAGCTACCAAAGGCAGGATGCAGGGGCAAGCATGTATCATAAATACTTCTACCATACGTGCTAATTCATGCATTCCACATATACTTAATGAGCACTCAGCATTTGCCAGGTGCTGTTTAAATGCTAGGGCTATTAAAGACACAAAAGAGTTAAGGCACAATGTTAACCATTCAGGTGATGGCACACTAGAAACCCAGACTTTACCACTATGTAATACATCCATACAGCAAAACTGCACTTTTACCCCTCAAAACTGTAAAAATATAAAAGTAAAAGTAATGAATAAAAATAGTCCTTGCCCTCAAAAAGCTCCCTCTGGTTGAGAGGGAAAAAACAATAAAAGAAAAATGTATTATGCCAGATGATAAGTGGTAAAACAAAGCAGGGAAGGGGTTAAACAGCACTGGGAGGTTATTATTTAACAGACGGTGGCACAGAGTCTTTTCTGCTAAGACTACGCTGGGGTTGGGTCTGAAGGGCGTGAGGAAGCCAGCCAGGGGAACATCTGTTTCCTGGCAGAGAAACAGCTCGTACGAAACACCTGAAATGGGAGCATGCTTGGTGGATTCAAGACACAGCAAGGCAACCCATGTGGCTGAAAAATAGTGAGTGAGTGAAGCAAAGTCTGGTAGTGCCAGGGAAGGTAGATTCCGGAAGTGCCATCTAAAGGACTGCACTGAAAGAACTACCCTTTCAACTTGAAGTCCTTAATATCATTCATTATCTTCTCCTTAGCCAAGTTATCACCCATTAAGACTGTAAAGAATGACACTCATGGGCCATGTCCATATGATATGCAGAAAGTATAGGTTTCTTACATGTAATAAAAATTCTTTTCTGAAAGGTATTGCCGTCCTCAGGCTCAAGGATATCCTAAAGATATCTTTATTCTTGACACGTTTAAAATAATCTTTTTCCAACTTTTACAAAAAAGGAATGCCAGCAAATGACAACTTGGTTATGCTATGTTCTGCTGGGAGACTTCGTGTTCAAATGAATACAACAAAGTATCAATTTACGGTTGCCAAGTATGGTGGCACTTAATTGAGTACTGGCCTAAGATTTAAGAAGCCTGAGTTCTAACTGGTCCTTTAAAAAAAAAACAAAAACTTTTTTTAATGGCTGGTTAACCTTGGAGCAAATCACAACACCTCTTTAGGTCTGTTTTCTCATTTGTAAAATGAAATTAAACTGCTTATTTCTAGGGTCTCTTCCAGTTCATTACCAAAACTATAGTTTGGAACACATTTATAAGGCTGAAGGCCAAAGTAGGATTCACAGGGTTTTCAAGGTGTAAAGGTAACTTGTTCATGACAGCACCTACGACCATATCAAATTGTAACTACCTCCTCATCTTAAACAATGGCATCAGTCACTACTCCACCACCCTTACTAGACAAGAAGTCTCCTCTGATTGGTTCTGGGCCTCATCTCACCCTTTTCCCCCTATTTTCCCCATCTGAGTAGTCTCAAGATACAGTAAGTCCAGCATCTCTCTCTAGAACCCCTCTTCTGCTCTCCATCTCCCCATCACTATCACCATCTGCAATTCCAGCTCTCAGCACTTCACACCTGGACTCTACTGCAGCCTCCCAATCAGCCTTCAGTATCTTTCCACTCCCAGCTACTATTCTACAGACTGTCTCATTCCTGTTAAAAACACACTAAAGGTGACAAGTCTAAACTCCCGATCAGGGAATCCAAGTCCTTTTACAATATGATCCTAACCTAGCTCTTTACCCAGAATCCCTTGATCACACGTTATGTTCTCTCACACTTAACTCTAGAGTATATCAAATTTCTAAGGTCATTTTATGCTTCCTTGTCTCCAAGCAGCTGTTCCTTAGATTTGGGCTGCCATCCTTACTTTGCACACTTGAGTGCAGATGACAATGCGAGTTGTCTACTCAAAATCCATTCCTCACTTTCTCCAAACTCATAGAAGCCCAATTTTGTTCCCGTAGCCCACTCTTCAAGGACTGACACTATTTTCCAGTCCTGTGGTATGTTAAAAATCAATTTCTGACCAGTTCTGACCATTAAGACACAGGAGGAGTCCACAGCAAGGCTCCTGGGAAAGGTTTTAGTGCCTCTTTTTTAGATGGCCACTGTCACATATGAAATTGTGGCAATCATCCTATAATACCAATGGGAATTGCGTGAAGACAAAGCCACCAAATTGAGGATGGCAAAGTAAAGGGATAGAAATAATTTGGAGCTGGACATGGTGGCTCATGCCTGTTATCCCAGCACTTTGGAAAGCGAAGGTGAGAGAATTGCCTGAATCCATGGGTTCAAGACCAGCCTGGGCTGGTTGGCGAGACCCTGTCTCTACAATTAATAAATAAAAATTAGCCAGACACGGTGGCACAGGCCTGTAGTTCCAGCTACTTGGAAGGCTGAGTCATAAGGATCGCCTGAACCCAAAAGATCAAGGCTGCAGTGGCTGTGAGCATGCCACTGCACTCCATCCTAGGGACACAGTGAGACTCCTATCAAAAAAAAAAGAATTGGGTTCCTGGGACAATCACTAACTGCTAAGTCAGACAAATGGACACCTACCCTACAGTGGGATTATCTTTATAAAAGATAAATATGGCCTTTAAACATTTGACTAAAAGTGTTCTGTTATTGGCAGCTAACAGCATTTTATTAGATACCTTGCTAAAACTTTTACCCTTAAAAACTTAAGACAGTTTCTCTGTCATCTCCATGAAGTTCTCGCTGACACCTCCTGAAGTTAGTTACTTCTTTCTCTATGATTCCACTGCACATTTTTATGACTTCTATTATAAATTTATTATGTGAAGTAAGTTTTTACATCTGTATTCCATAAGCTACAGAATGCTAAGAAATAGGCATTCTTTCTATTTTATCTCTAGCTTGTGCCTCTCTCATGAGCTCTGCACTTACATATCTAACTATCTATTCAACATCTCCATTTGATGTCAAATGGAGATGTCTTATAGACATAAAACTTGATAACTATTTATCACAGAACTATTGGACACAGAACTATTTATCTCCTCCATGGCAGCAAACCACACCATCATCTACACTGTTATGGTCATACTAGTTCCACTCTTTTCTACTTCTCATACATAATCCACCAGAAAGTCTGGTTATATGCTCACTAGTCTCCAGCAACAATGAACTTTTCTCTAACCTTCAAACATGCCAACTTCATCCACCGAAGGCCTTACGTGCTCGTTTCCTTCCAGATGCTTCCCCTCAGCATCCAGGTTTCACCTCAAACAGTTCCTTCAAGGTCTCCCTTCTGCCCAACAATCCCACCTAAATAAAGCAGTGCCCTTGAAGGAGCCCATCACCTTCACCCATTGACACTCTACAACATATTCTTCAAAGCACTCATTTCTATATTCCTGAAATTATTTTATTTATATGAACTTACATTTTTACAATCTGTTTCTTTCCCACCCCTCAGCAGACGGTAAGCTCCTTGAGAATAAGAGTTCTATCAGATATATTCAATATTATACGAAGGTTGTCAAATACAGTGGGGGCTCAATAAATATTTCTAGATGGTCATATTCTCATTATTTCTAGATGGTCATATTCTCATTATGTCTTTTGAATCTACAGTAGCTAATACCCAGCACAAGTGCTCAGTGATTGTTTGGTGAATGAAAGCAATTTTCTAACTAGAAATTTTTTCATTATGTTCCTATCATAACCAATTTCAATAAAAGATATAAATGTCCCAAAGTTAAATCCATACTTACTACCAAGCAAGGGCTAGTTGAGGATGATTCATTCTCCTCTGGTAGCTGCAATAGTGATTTCATATGTTCACTGTTTGTACAATCCGCAGGCCGTAGACCAAATATGTTACTGGCAAAATAAGCAAGGCTAATTAAATATGTGACTTGTCTTAACTAAACCGATGTACCAGTGGAACAATTTTTTCAACATCCTTAATAATATACAATTTTAACTAAAATAAATTACTCAGAATTCACATTAGGCATAAGGATCAAGAATCAAAAGCTGCTGAATTCAAAGGAGAAGACGTAAAACTTCAATCTGATATCACATCATTATAGGGGTTGCTCTTCATTGAATATATTGTTACATACATAACATACATATAATAGACTATAGAGCCTACATAAACAAAGACAAAATTATATGCATTCACAAGACAAGCATTTAGACCTACTAGAAGGAAGGAAAATTAAGCTACATGACAAATAATTTAATAGAGCAGTGAACAGGGCATTTTAAAAATTAATTTTAACATGTATATATACTATAATCGATAATAATCACAGCCATGACAGAACAAACAATTATGGTTCAGAGAGCAATTCAATACAAATTTCTTAGCATGTACTAATTCACAAGTCACAGAATGTTACACTGAAAGAGAATTTGGAAGTATGATCCCATCATTGTATAGACAAGAAACTAAAGACAGGGAAACAGGTTCCAATAACTTGACTAAGGTCATATTCTCCTTGTTCATTTCGACTGAAATTAAATATTGCCTACACCTTAGTCTTTCAATTGTAAATAACAAGTTAAAACTACAGGACTTTTGTCTATGCTTCCTTACATATAGTTTCAAAATATGACTTAAATATAGTATGGCAGTACATTTTCAAAATCAGCATTTCTTTTACAATTTTTTATGGCTTTTAAGATTACAGTATATCCATAAAATGACCATTATAGTTTATCTGAAAGTGCAATGTGTTAAACAGGATATAAAATCATAAACATGACACAACACCAACTTGGTAAATTTTCTTGAATGTAAAAGAAAAAAGATCCAAAAGGAAACAGTGAAACATTAGGGGAAGAAGAGGGAGGAAGCTGTCAACTTTGTTTGATGCTAGAAGAGGAAATAAGCACCTACTGAGTTTAGAGACAAGATCATTAAAGCTGTCTTGATGGAATAATGGGAAAAGCTAGCTAGTGGATTAGAATAAGAAATGAACCACAGCGAATGTTTCTCTAACGACTGCTACTCATGACTCTCAAGTTCAGCTACTCTTTCTTCTTTGGCCTGTGCTGGATAAACACACACAAGTTTGTATTCTTAGTCTTCCCTTGATGTCCAGGTCAAACGTCAGCTATAGCTCTGGCAACAGTCTTTCTCCAGCCAAGGTATAACACAATCCATTGTGTTTCAGCCTTCTGATTTACAGCACAGTGACACAAGTCATTGTTTATATTATACCAATCTCAGGGTATTTCAAAAGGATCTCATCCACTATACTTGATACCGCCTAATTCATTATCCAAGTTATTATGCTCACATACCAGCTATGCAATCTCACACACACATACCATAAATATGAGAATCAAAAAATAGAAATCTGAGTTGAAGAACCAATATTCCAAGTGCAAACCTCCAAGTACAAAAATATGTCACACTATGTGCCATCAAAACCATTGCCCACACAAGGACTTTTTAACAAAGGCAAATGTAAATTTTATACCCCAAAGAAATGAAAGAACACAATCAAGTGCACCTTAATGTATACTAACTGGATGACTTTTAGTATAGTTATTTTACACAAATACAAGACCATTAAGACAATACGAAAAAGCGTTAACTATCAGCTAGGAAGACTTTAGACCAAAACATAACCATTAAAAAAAAAAGGTGTAGAACAGTAAGATGATTTCTTCTAAAGAACTTACTTCTCTATAAAATGACTAGTAGGATTACAATTTACATTTAGGGTCCTTACTGCACAAAACTTACTATCTCACATTGTTTTAAAACATGTGGTCTCTTCACTGGGATTATGGATAGCTTCAGCTTATATACAATTCACTGAACTCTTAACCCTCCCGTATTGCTAATGAACTGAACGGCACATTACAAGTGCTACAGATGGAAAGATAATCAGTTAAATCTCAGTCTTGCATCATGGGAGATAGAGTCTATTAAATCTTGTCATGTTGCTTCTGCTTTGTCATGAACCATTGAAATTTGGAATTAGGTATAAGTTTACATGTGGCAACTTCAAAAACTATAGCAAGAAAAAAAATAGGGCATATGTAAGATTTCTTCTGTATTATAAGGAAACCAAAAAGTGTGCTTTCTTCCCATAATGATATATTTGAACAGACTACCACTTTGCTTAGAGACTTAGTGTGAAAAATCAATTTTAAATGCACACAATTAGATTTATTCTCTTTGTAATAAACAGATTCTACATGGAGGGAAAAGCCACATGTTATAGCATATATCAGAGACTACCAATGTGACATTACTAATTGAAGACAATGAAAATCAGTTATTCTCCATGACTAAAATAGAGAAGATTTTTTAATTTCAATTTACTGCAACATCATGGACTCAAGATAGATATCAATAATTTAATTTGCTATTTTATTAGAATGGGTTAACAAGGGAGCTTATAGAATGATTTTTTTCTAAATATACTTAAATATAGTATATTCTCTATTTTCTAGTATTATTTAATCTATAAAGCCTTAATACTCAAACTAGGTATTGTGGAGGGATGTGTAAGACTTAGAAAACATTGTCCTTGCCTATAATCCTACTGAGGACAGACATACATTCAACAAACAAGTATCAAACCGATAAAGTATAAGCCAAAGCATAAGCAACAAGATGAAATATAGGATATATTTCCAAGAAGTCAAGAACACATACTGGAAAGCAAAATGGCCTTGAGCCCAGGACTAGAAACTAGAATATGGAGGATGAACGTGAAGAGCCCATGGAGAAAATAAGTGATGCGATTGTTAAAATGTATGGAATTGATGGAATAAAGTCTTCCATCAGGTTGAAGAATCTAACCACTGTGCGTTTATTATATAGGGACCAAATATAATATGAAAAGCTGATGAAATAATCAGTCATTAAGCAATGGACATTAGAGACAAAGAGAATATGTAGCTGTGAAAATGAAAAGGCACACATCTACCAGCTAAATTATATGAATTAGTGTAACACCAATGTTTTTAAAACTATTTTGAGAATACAAGTTAATGTCAACAACTTACCTGCTGAATTTACATGTAATGCATAACAGAACATTATTACCTTTTTATATGCACTACTTTTGACAATTTTGTTCTTTTAATGTCCTAGCAAAAAAGTCTCTAATTCACTGAATTACAAATGATTATACATAAATATACTTTATACTGAATACTAAAAAGTATAATTTTTGGTTACTGAAACATTTTAGATGATTTATGACCAAGAGGATATCTTTTTGATTCTACATTTTTTTCTGTTCCTTCATAACATTGGCAGATTTTACCAGTTTTTTCCCTCTAATATATATACCTTTACCTGTGATTTAAAATCATAATTTGAAAAACACATTTCGTATAAAATCTTTAAAAGATATGACTGAAGACTTTAAATTTTAAAGCCTTGACAGAAGATTTAAGTGTCCTTAAGTCACTGATTTTTTGCTACCTAAAAACTAGTAAAAAAAATATTGGAAGATAATTGCTGCTGATATACATTGATAGTAACTTCCCCGAGGTGGGCCGCAAAGAACCCAAAATGTATTTATTAAAAGTTGAGTATTTATTCTTACATGTTTAAACTTCAGTCACATTCAAAGTACCCTCCATTTGACGCACTGCACCTATCCAGATACTTTTTCCACTGCTCAAAACAGTCTTTGAACTCATCAGCAGTTTGATGTTTTTTAGTTCTTCTGCTGATTTTTATTTCACCTCTTCCCCACGGGCAAAGAAAGTTTCTCTGAAGACTTATGTCATCGGGGAAACAAACAAAAGTCACTGGGGCAAAATCAGGTGAACAGGGAGGGTGGGGCACGGGTCATGCAATTTTTAGCCAAAAACTGCTGAATACTTGGTACAGTGGGCAGGTACATTGTCATGGCAGAAGAACCAATCACCTATTTGCCACAACATGGGGCACTTCTTCCGCAAATCGTGATGCAACCTTCTCAAAGTTTCCAAATAAAAACTTTGGTTGACCATTTGGTCTGGAGGAACAAATTCCAAGTGTACTTACAAAGGGTCAATCAGCCCTCCAAAAGATAATTCCAGTTTATAGGACATGCTCCCTCATATATGAAGTAGATGTATAGATTAATATGCATATTATACATATATTAAAACTAGCAATAACCATTTATTTATTTAACACACACGCAATGAGTATTTGTGTATAAACATGTAGGGAGGTAGTTACAAATGTTGTATTGCAATCTGTTTGGAAAATATTTATTCGCTCAACAATTCTTTTTCTTCTTCTTTATTTTTTAACGTATCAAGTTCTCTTTTAGTCACTAAAGAACCAAGGAGATAAAAGGGAGTTTTTGTCCTCACAGAGCTCAGAGGCGGAAAGCAGAGAGTGCATAAAAAGGCTCGAAGCCTGGTAATGCTTCCCAGACCTGAAAGGGTAGAGAAGTGGGTACAGAAATAAAATAAGAATATTTGGCAGAAAGAAGAGTATGTGAAAGACTTTAAGTGATACAGTACAACAAATCAGAAACACCAAGACAGGAAGGAAGGGAAGGAGGGAGGGAGGAAGGGCGGGAGAGGGAGAGGGGGAGAAAAAAGGGAAAGAGAAAAAGAAGGGAGAGGGAGAGAAAAGGGAAAGAGAGTAAACGCATCACAGAAGCATGGGGTTTTCTGGAACTGTAAGCAGTGATCAAATTATATAAGAACAAGGGGAGGTATTAAAGAGTTAGACCTAGCTGGGCTTGGTGGCTCAGCCTGTAATCCCAGCACTTTGGGAGGCTGAGGTGAGAGGATTGCCTGAGCCCGCGGGTTCGAGACCCGCCTGGGCAACTTGGCGAGACCTCATCTCTACAATAAATCAAAAAATTAGCCGGGCGTGGTAGCGCACCCCTGTAGTTACTGCTACTCGAAAGGCTGAGGTGGAAGGATCGCCGGAGCCCAGCAGGTGGAGGCTGCGGTGGCCGGGAGCAGCCACTGCACTCCAGTCTGGGCGACAGAGTGAGACTCCAACTCAAAAAAATAAAAAAAAATAAAGAGTTAGACTTCCTTCAAGTAGCAGTTAAGAAACTCCAAACAACTTTAGATGAATTACTTAAACCACCTGTGCCTCTAATTCCCCATCTGTAAAACAGGGACAACAACACAGCTTACCTTATAGGACTGTTGCAAGGACCAGGTGAATTAATGCAACAAAAGTGCTTAAAACAGTGCATATAATAACAACTCAGTAACTGCTATTAATGTTACTGTGTTTCATTTTCATTTTTCAAAGTTACATACAGAATGAAGGTAAAGGAACAAAACAAGTTATGTCTACGTTTTAAACTTTTACCTTCATTTTTCCAATTTTATGATACACCGTATGCATGCTTTGTAATGATAATTTACATGTTTACTAAGGGAAAGTGCAAAGGTTCATATTCTTAAAAACATTAAAATAAGAGTAGATATCCTTTCCTGAACTAGAATTCTTCCGAATCACAAAGACTGATGAAAAGAAAGTACTTATCAAAGGTTTAAAGAGCAGTGTTTAGTGTTTCAGCTTCACCCCAAAGGCAGAGTGCAGGATATAATAGTTCTTTAATGTCCTTTCTCTGTCAGAAATGGCATGGTGAATACCTGCCTACATTGGTTCCCTGACTTAGTTGCCCAACTATAACGGGAGGAAAGAAGGGATGGGCTCCTTGTACATACAGTTCAGTCAATCCACAAACACATATGCAAATAAGCATTTTTACTAATGCTAACCCCATCACACATGCCAGGATACCAAGACAGTCCATGAACGAAATCCTTTATGAACAACTAAGAAATTACAAACACATAGATTTAATTTTTCAAGTTACTTTGCTTGCTGTGAAGCAGGAAAAGCACAGTAATTCCTAAGAGCAACACAGTTTTCTAAAGCTATAAAACATAAATTATCTTGGTTGTAGACGATTAATTTTTTCAAATTAAGCTAGGGCAGTAGGACAATTAATAGGTCCAATGGTCCATATAATATTTTCTACTTAAGAATTCAACATCCTTCCAAGGAAAATTCTATTAATGGCAGATCAAGCACCAAGTTCTAAAGCCTACATAGCTCCAAAAAAAAAAAAAAAAAAAAGCATATGTTATTCTCCACACACTCAAGATGGTTCTGATGTGATCCTAGGGTTCACACTGTAATGAGCAGAGAGTGGGGGGAGGATGGATGACCAATGACGTTTTGAACTATCATTATAAATGCTCCCAGACAACAAAGAGTACGCACAATAAATAATCTTTGTTTTACGATCTGAGGTTAAAATAGAACAAATTTTCCTCTTAGATAATGGACCTTTTAGCTCACAAGAGATAAATTTTTCATGCAAAAAAAGTTCAGAATTTCATGAATACTGTATTTAAATATAAGACACATTTTCAAATGTCAGTTTGCATAGCAAAAGCTCATTGCACATAATAACGCATTTTAAGTACAATGTGCCTTTAAAAAAAACAGGTACCATAATATTAAAGTTAAATAAAAACAAAAGAGAAAGTCTGAAGTAAATATACTATTTTCTATAGTACATTTGAATCCTCCATAATCATCAAGACTTAGGGTCCAAAAACTTTGCAGCAGGAGAATTCATAACTGAAAAGGATAGCTTCTATGGGAAAGAACAGGGTTGGGAGAATTTACCAGGGAACTATGAAAGCCTCTTTTTTCCATTCTTTTTCCTATGTCCAGTCTTCCATAAATATCCAGTGCCTAATTATATGACTGAGTTGTTGACTCTCGCCACTTCCTGGTCTACAGGAAGGCTCTCAGTTATCGTTATATTTTATTTTATTTATTTATTTATTTTTTTGAGTTGGAGTCTCACTCTGCCGCCCAGGCTGGAGTGCAGTGGCCGCTCCCAGCCACCGCAGCCTTGACCTGCTGGGCTCCGGTGATCCTTCCACCTCAGCCTTCCAAGAAGCCGAAGTTACAGGCATGTGCTACCACGCCCGGCTGATTTTTTGAGTTATTATAGAGATGAGGTCTCGCTCCCCAGGCGGGTCTCGAACCCACAGGCTCAGGCAATCCACTCACCTCAGCCTCCCAAAAGCGCGGGATTACAGGCTGAGTCACCCAGCCCGGCATATCGTTATATTTTATAAATCACACTGAAAAGACAGTTCTTGAGCTTGGTCTCCAATTTAAGGTCATGTAGTTTTAGCACCATTTTTGACAATTTAGGACCAGAATGTATCAGAATTCAACCTGGTTCCCATCACCATCTTATACAAGCTTTCCTCTCTCCTAAGAACATCCAACAGTAACCCAAAGCCTAGATTTTCTTTGTCTTGAGCTTTTCCTCTCTCTCCCTGGGTTACATTATAAAAATCTTTACTCTTTTCTACAATTTGTTTTATCCCCAACTGAAATTAATCAAACTAAAATTCTTACAGTAGCAGGAAAGTTATAAAGTCAATCAAAATATATCCAATGTTGAGTAAGAAGAATCTGCATTTGGTGTGGGGACACAGGTCTTTTATCAAACATGTTTTCAAAAGAAATTCCAATAACTGCATTTCTTATGTTTTAGAGTGCAATGAAAATCAAAAGACACAATGCAGACCTACAAGCCTACTTCAGCTTACAGAGCCCTGAAGTATGTGAAACCAAGGATAGTGTTTTTAGCATCCAGTACACAAACACTATCACATTTGACTAAAAAATACATAAAAGAAGACTTCAAGTTTTATGAGCCTGATATACTCTGATACACACATGAGAAATATAGTAGGGACAGTATTTCCTCACAGACCCCAACTCATATGTGTGGCCTATGCCAGGCATCAGTAAGATAATCTTAGGTGTCCTCCCAAAAATCACAGCCTCAGATAAAAGTATAAAATAGGCAGGGTTTTTACAGTCCACGGTGACTAATGGGATAAAAAAGCGTATCTTCTTTTTGTATCTATATTTCATTTTTAATACATTAGTATTTCACAGAGATAAGTACTAATAAAAAAATTGGAGACATCTCTATACATTCTATAATATATCAGTTATCAAAATAAATAATGTTACACTAAGTTAGGAGGTGATTATTTCTGTAAAACACTCTATTCGTGTTACAGAGAACAGAAAAGATGAAAAGTGTCCTGATGACTTTTTACACGCTATTAGCGTAATTTTGATATTAAAATCTAAGGGCAAAAATAAAAGATACACTGGGCGCAGTGGCTCACGCCTGTAATCCCAGCACTTTGGGAGGCAGAGGCGAGAGGATAGCCTGAGACCAGGGGTTCGAGCCAGCCTGGACAACTTGGTGAGACCCTGTCTCCACAATAAATCAAAAAATTAGCTGGGCATGGTGGCATGCACCTGTGGTTCCAGCTACTTGGAAGGCCAAGGGAAAAGGATCACCTGAGCCCAGCAGGCCGAGGCTACAGTGGCCGTGAGTATGCCACTGCACTCAAAAAAAAATTTAAAAAGACAAAATCACAAATCACTTTAACTCATAATCGTAAGTGCAAAATTCCTAATTAAAACCCTAGCTAAGTGATGTAAAATATTTGTTTAAAGAATAACATACTACATCAAGTCAAGCTTATCTCAAGAATATAAGAAGGATTTAGCATTTAAAAATTAATAACATCATGAGTAAAAGAGCTGAAAGTCATTTAATAAAATATAGTCTTGTTAAAAATGTTAAAAAAAAATGGAAGAAAGCTTCCACAGGACAATAAACAATACCAATCTTTATTTTTAATATTAATATTGATTGTAAACCTCTGGTCAGTATTTTAAAAAGAACTAAATAAGCAAGCCAACTAGTACCATTATTTTATAGTACTGCTCTGGAAGGTTTGACAAATCTAGTAATAAATTAAAACTAAAAAGTAAAAATCAAATCCTTAGAATTGCGTTAACTGTAAAGAAATGCACTAAAAAAACTTTTCTAAAAAGCTTTCCTATATATCAGAAATGACAAATTATACTTACTAATAGAATATCCAGTTCACTAACCCAACGACAACAAAAATCAAACCCTGTACAGATTGGGCATCCCTAATCCGAAAGTCTGAAATTTGAAATGCTCCAAAATCTGAAACTTTTTGAGGACTGACATGACACCACAAGAGAAAAATTTCACACATAAATACTAAGATTTTTTCATGCAAAAAGTTATTTAAAATATTTTTAAAAATTACCTTCAGGCAATATGTATACGGTGTATATGAAGCACAAAGGAATTTCTTATTTAGACTTGGGTCCCACCCCAAGATATCTCATTATGTAGCTGCAAGCATTACAAAATCTGAAAAGTATCAAACATCTAAAACACTTCTGATGCCAAGCATTCTGGACAAGAGATACTCAGCTTATACCTAAGACTAATCTCAAAAAATAGTTATATACATTTGTGTACATACACACAGTTCTATAAAACAGATTAAAAGTATAATTAAAATATATACAATAGACTGCTTAAATAAGTAGAGAAACATATCATGGTCCTGAGTAAGAAAGTGACTTTATTAAGCCACTGTAATCCCAATTTCAATCAACATCCTAGTACAGTATTTTTGAAACTTTACCAAGTAAATCCAACTTCACCTGAAATAATAAATTAATAAAAACAGCTAATTCTCCACCCTTCCCCACTCTCACTGTACTATCATAATTTTAATTCACACTCTCATCACTCCTTCCCTGGATTACTGGATACACCTATTAACTGCACCTCCTGCCCAGTGTGGGGAGAAATTTTCAATTTACAATTGGAACTCTAGCAAACACAGCCTTTCAGAGTTCCTGCCCACCTTCTCTGGCCTCTTTCCTCATCCTCTTTCCCCTTTTCATTCCAGACTGGCATCACTAATAAAAGTTCGTAGAATGAATGAACAAGCCATCTGGCCTTAGAGTACCTTAGCATCCACATCTTATCTTTTTGAAAAGCCCATCACCCCCAAATCTTTCATTCTTCAAAACTGTTGGTATTTCCTCCTCCAGAAAGTCTTTCATGATTCCTCTATTCTTACTGACAGTCCCTACTCTAGGTTTTCCCAGAATCATAGGCACTGTACTATGAAGGCACGCATCACACTGTTCCACAATCAGTGATTTAACAGTCTGTTCACTCCTACTAGCATATAAGCAACCAGACAGAACCAAGGGAGAGGATGAAGTGAAGAGCAACGGAGGGAGCATGGGAAAGCCTAGCAGGAAAGAAAGGCATCTAAAAGAAAAGTTTCAGCCTTGAGGTAATGAAGAAGACAGCCAAAATGTCTGTCCCAGAGCTAAAGGAGCCATTTGGAAACTTAAAATAAGCAAAAGAACCCTACGTCTTCAATTAGTCAAAGTAACCAAGCCCTGAAAGGGGACAGATGGAAGAATGGCCTTTGTTTGCCCTTTCTGGTTCTTACCCCTCTTCCAGGGATGGGAAGAATCTATTCCTGGTTAATGAAGAAACAGTTCCATCAAGAGTAAGAGAGAGATAATAAGCAGAGAAAGAAAAAGAAAACATGCTTGGCAACGCAGATGCTGGAATCTGAGATGTTAATGGCTTATAAGGGGTAAGAACTTCAGGCAAAAAGAAGAACAGTAAGAACCCTAGAGCAGGGGTCCCCAAGTCCCAGGTCACACACTGGTACCAGTCCATGGCCTGTCAGGAACCAGGCTGCACAAGGTGAGCGGCTGGCAAGCAAAGCTTCATCTGTATTTACAGCTGCCATTCCCCATCACTCACATTACCGCCTGAGCTCTGCCTCCTGTCACACCAGCAGCAGCATTAGATTCTCATCGGAGCCTGAACCGTACTGTGAACTGCACATGTGACAGATCTAGGCTGCACAATCCTTAGAGAACCTAATGCCTGATGATCTCAAGTGAAGCTGAGGCAGTGATACTAGCGCTGGGGAGCGGCTGCAAATACAGATTAGCATTAGCAATGAGGTTTGACTGCACAGAGACCATCACAAATCAATTGCTTGAAGAGTCATATAAAAACCCTATCAGTGAATGGTGAGTTGATGTACTTCAATTGCACACCTGCATCTGATGGCCGGCTTTAAGTCAGAATCTGAAACTTGGTCTGTTTGTGACCTGCCCATTATTTTATTTACCACTTCCATCTACATCTCTCTCTCTTTCTAATGGTGAGTCGTGTACTTGTTTCATTATGTATTACAATGCAATAATAACAGAAATAAAGTGGACAATAAATGTTGAGGCTTGAATCATCCCAAAACAAAACTGCTCCCTGGTGCCAGAAGGTTGGGGACTGCTGCCTCACAGCCTCCATGTCCCAGTCCCACTTTCCATGCTCTCCTTAAGAAATGAAGAAAGGAGAGCAATGAGCTTCATTTACTCTAACCTGTCACTACTTAATTCCAGAAGGACAGTATCTAGAACACAGAGAGAGAGAGAGAGAGGGAGACAGACAGACAGAGAGAGAGAGAAGGAGACAGACACACATAGAGAGAAATAGCAGGGAAGGGGTCTTAAAAGTGTTACGGCTATAAGAATTACTTTGGATTGCCACAATCCCCCCAAAAGGATGCTATGGATGACAGTTGGACAACAGACTAAAAATTCTGCCCAGGGAGCACATGACAGTTACTCTAACAGCTACCACACACCAGTTCTACCACCCTAGGGACAGGTACAGTTTACAGAAACTTGGTTTTAGACATTCCTGTCACATTGTAAAATTGGTGGCAGAAGGAGGCAATTCCCAGTGTCATCTCATCTGACCTCTTACCGAATAAGAAGAAAAACTATACTTATCTGTATTCATTCCAACACGCACTAATTCACTCTACAAACCAATGTGGGTATAGACTACATTAGGCACTTGGAAGGGCCTTGAGAGCAGAGAGGATCCCTGGTCCATGGAGCACACAACCTCATGAGAAAATAATAAGCCTTAAATATACTACTGCCTAAGTGCAGTGACTGGGGAGAAGCACCATACACAGGTATGAGGAATCAAGAAAGGCAAAGGCAGGCAAAAGAAAATGATAACTAGAATGAAATTCAAAGTATGAGAGATGGGCTACTAAAAACAAATATTCTAGACAAAGTGAAAGCATGTACGAAGAGCAGCAGGCAATAGCAAATTTTAAGAAAACAAACATTCAGAAAGGCTAATGCAAAAAATACTTGCAGGAAAGGCAGACAGGAGAAGCTGTGGAAAGATAGAGAAGGCTGGAGAAGAACGCAGTACAGGACCTTATTTAAAAAACCACATTTTGGACTTTAATTTTTAAAACATTTTTAAAACACTGACGAACTTTAAGCAAATAAATGATTTGACCACACTCATGCTTTTTACAGGCACACAGGCTGCAGTATGAGAAGTGAATTAAACAAAAGTAATCTGAATCAGAGATCAGTTAAGAAATGCATAAAGCCAATCAGGAGAACAACTACTTCAAGATAAAACAAAAAGCAAAAAATACAGGGAAATACTTAAGTATGATGACCAACAGTCTTGAAGAAAAGTATGTTTAGAAACAGCTACAGCACTGTTATACCCTAGGATTAAATCTACACATGCATCTTCCCTACCATCCTTTATCCCGTATCGATCCCAACCTCTTTTGTCAAATAAACAATCCTTCCCAACTATCCTAATTGCATCAACCAGCTGTCCAATATGGTAGTCACTGGCACATGGGAATATTTAAATTAATTAAAAGAAGGTACATATAAAGTTTAGTTCCTCAGTAGCAATGGGTGATTTTCAAGTGTTCATCAGCTACAGATGGCTAGTAGCTACTGAGTGTTCGGCATAGATAGAAACATTTCCATCTCCACAGAAAGGTCTACTGGACAGCGCTGGGCTACAGACATACTTAACCTGCCACTCACCTGGTAAGCCTATTTAAAACAACATTGAAGGCACCTGTGAAGGCAAACATGCTCACTGTCTCATGCCACTCCCTGTATATTAATAAGCACCCACAGTGCAGTGAAGAATCATGGTGTACAAACCACAAGACAGACTCTGTGTTTTGGCTCATTAATCCTCACTATGCTCTGAAGAAATAGAAACGCAGCAGGCATCACCCATGTTTTATAGGTGAGGACACCAAGACACAGAAATTAACCTGCCTGAAGCTATAAAGTCAATAATGAAGTCACAAATAAAAGCTGGATTCCCTAACGCCCTGACCAATGCTCCATTCATTAAAGTAGTCATGGCTGATTTAAGAACTCTAGGATGGAAACTATTCAGTTTCACCCGACCCAAGCAATGATCTGCTTTATCAAATGGCTTGCTACACCTACAGCAGGAGCTTATCTATTAGGTTCTTAAAGAACCTGTCTCTGTTAGGTCCATGTATATGGACACATACACATACAAACAAAAAAAAATCATAAAAAACAGAAGAATACATATATTTGTCTCCCCAATTATCTTATAACTTGTGATGAGAAATAAAAGAGATTAAACACATTTGCTGAAAGTAACAGCACCAGAGTATAGTGCATTCTTGCGTTATTAATTTGTGTTCCATTACGTTAAATGGTTACCTTTAAAAATTACAACCTAGAAGCTGTGCATTTTGTAATTCTTATTTGCCTCTGTAACCAAGGCAAGCTGACTTTCGTGTCCTCTTTTCAAACCTATGGAAGTAGCGGGGCAACGGCAAAGCCATTCTTGCATTTTCATTTCAACTACCTAATTAACTGAAAAGAGAATAATATACAGGGAGACATAAACCAAGTTCCAGATTAAAAATATCAAACCTGCGTACAGTATTGGCTTGTGACACTCTTGACAACAGCAATGTTTAAGTGCAGCTGCCAGTATTCACTAATGCATCTGTGTCCTAACATTGCAAAACAATTTACCTAGAGCCCCATGTGAATGATGTGAACATTCTAACAAATAAATCAACTGTATCTGCCCAACATCTGAATTCTTACACACTTTATCTGTTATCATACTAAATATACAGAAAACATATAAAATATTTTAAATAATTCATAATTAACTCCCTTTATAATAATTATTTTCTTATTAATAAGTATGAATCAATCTAGCCAGGCAGGGTAGCTCATGCCTGTAATTCCAGCAATTTGGGAGGTGGAGGTGAGAGGACTGTCTGAGACCAGGAGTTCGAGACCCACCTGGGCAACTTGGTGAGACCTCATCTCTATAATAAATCAAAAACAAACTAGCCATCATGGTGGCGTGTGCCTGGAGTTCCAGCTACTTGGAAGGCTGAGGCGGAAGGATCACCTGAGCCCAGCAGGTCAAGGCTCCGGTGGCTATGAGCGTGCCAATGCACTTTAGCCTGGATGACAGCGAGACTCCAACTCAAAAAAGAAAAAAAAAGTATGAATCAATCTATAGAATGTAAACACTAGCAAATTTGTCCCTAAAATGAAAGCTTCCAAAATTAATTAGACAATTGTTTCTGAGTTAAAAGTTCAGTTATCCCTTGGTATCCATGGGGCACTGGGGATACCGAAATGTAGATATTCCAGTCTTATATAAAATGGCATAGTATTTATACCTAATTTATGCATGTCCTTCCATATACTTTAAGTCATCTCTAGATTACTTATAATACCTGATACAATGTAAATGCTATGTAAATGTTTGTTATAATGCATTGTTTTATTTGTATCGTTTTATTGTCGTATTTTTTTAAACATTTTCAAATATTTTCAATTTGTAGTTGGCTGAATCCTCAGACTTGGAACCCACAGATATGGAGGACCAACTGTATCATAAAGGAAAAAGGGCATGAATGCTGGTTTTAAATACAGAAACTGATGATCACCTCCTATTTTAGTTGTGAAAGTAAAGAGAGAAAGCCATCAATTTGGGTATTAAACTCTTTGCCTCATCACTGATACAGGAATACAAGTCGATTTAAAAAACAGTTTTTAAGTTGAGCTACTTACACAGCATTCCTGGAGGCTCCATAGGAAAGTAGCAGCTTGACTATATCCACGTGCCCATTCCTGGCTGCATCGTGAAGTGGTGAGTCATTTTGGTACCCAGTGCTATTCACCAACGCCTTATGCTGGAGCAATAATTCCACTATCTTCAGGTGCCCATGATTGCAGGCTTCATGCTAATCATATTTTTTTTAAATGGATGAGAGATGTGATGAAAAAGAGCAATGGATATTATAATAACATCACAATTTAGAAAAACAGATGTAAATCTCAGTAAATTTAAAAGATTTCTACTGCCTCTATGTATTTGCAATTGGATAGGGTGTAAGAATAAGGTTGAGATAAATCCTCAATGAAAATCACGCCCTTGGGTCACATTCCTAGACTCAGTTCCTCTGACGTCTCTTTCTTTCGAGAAATCTGATTCCAGCGGCATGCAATGCTACAAGATGGAGCCTAATGTCAGTTACCTCCATTCATAAGGTAAATTCTGCAATATAGTGTAAATGGATTCCTAAATCTAAAGGTAGTTAGTCAAAAGGTAGCCAATATCTTGCCTGTCACAAATGAAAATCTAGAAAGAAAATAATCATTTTCTCAAACTTGGAGAAAACAAATTCTTCACACTAAAAGTAGTGTAAGCAACAGAGTATGACATATGTTCTACATAACATAACATATATAAGAACTATAAAACATTACAAAAATGAGTATGAAAACAAATAGAAAACTACCAATGGTGTCCATCCAGCATGATCCTTAACATTTGGGTCACTTCCATTTTGTAAGAGGTATTTCACAGAAGGTATGTCACCCTAGTAGAACAATGAAAATATAAAATTAAAAAACACTGAGGAGAGTAAAGAAGATATTAAGGTTTGGGATTTTTTTTAATTGTCCTCTTCAAGATAAAGTAAAACAAATATTTTTCTTTTACGGCTATTGTTTCATGAGCTAATAAACAATTATGAATCTATGAATGTTTTGAAGTATTGAGAAATATGGTCAACCTTAAAAACAGACTACAAAATCTCTATCAGCAACCCATATTCAGAATTCATTTCAAGATACCAAATAAGGGATACAGGTCAAAGATCATCTGATCATAATGGAATTTTTAAAGTCATCATTTCATTTGTGGAAAAAATCCTTTGTGCACATACATGAAAAGGGTTTCTAAGTATTGTTTAAAACAAACAAAACTGTGTAAATCCAAGAAGACTACTCATTGAAGCCAAAGTTAAAACTGCCCCAAACTACTCATTTAGTTTATATTCATTCACTTTATTTGCTCAAAGGAATTTTCTAGGCAGAAGCAGTTGCTCTGTTTAAAACGGCAGAAAAGAGATCAGTAGCAACTTATTCAAAATGACCCAAGGAGTCAGCATTTAATTTTTGACACCTGTCTGGTTCAAGAATAAAATCATCACCCATTATCAACTAACTCAACTATAGGAAATGGAGCTTCTAATAAAATCTATGATATATCCTTACACATCTCATACTAGACAAATGGTTTTCAATCTTTTTCTCTCTGTTTTCCCTATTCCAACACTCTGGAGATAGACACAATTTTGTATAAGCGATTCACTGATGTGCTGAAGGGAGAAGGAAGGTGAGGAAAAACAAAAAACACTATAATTTATTTTACAATTCACAACCTGTTTTTGAAGGAGATGAACAAGATGTGGGAGTAAGTGAATTAAAATGAGGCACAAAGCAATGAAAACAAACTAAGGGCAGACAATACTAATTCTACTTTCATATTAAGACACTTCAAATTATCAAATAGCACTAAAATTAAAGTCCCCTTCCAATTTTGAATGTTCTGTGTCTTGTGTGTCATGATCTAACTAAATCCTAATACAGGTGAAGAGACCTTAAAAGCTGTCTTTTGAAAGAAGAAATAAAATAGCTTTGAAGGTACGCTTCTCTCTGTTGCCAGCCTCCAGTGAAAGTGAACCCTGACAAAGGAGTAAAGTCTGGGGAACTAGTCTCAGGTAGTCTCTCCTCTCACTCTTCTTTTTGTTCCTATTCCCAAAGTGAGAAACATAATCCTCAAACTATATAAACCATAGTTTCATAAGTGTGTCCCTTAATCTAATGTGGAAAGAGCTAACATCTCTCTTTTACTTTTTTTGGTTTTGTTTTGAGTCGGAGTCTCACTCTGTCACCCAGGCTGGAGTGCAGTGGCACACTCCTGGCCACCGCAGCCTCGACCTGCTGGGCATAGGCGATCCTTCTGCCTCAGCCTTCCGAGTAGCTGGAACTACAGACACACACCAGCACACTCAGCTAATTTTTTTATTTATTGTAGAGATGAGGTCTTACCAAGTTGGCCAGGCTGGTCTCAAATTCGTGGGCTCAGGCAATCCTCTCACCTTGGCCTCCCAAAGTACGGGATTATAGGTGTAAGCCACCATGCCCAGCTATCTTTCACATTTAATGAAATATTATGTTAAGTATCAGTTAAGTCATAAAGTCTTCTTTTAAAAAATATTAGCTACAAAATAAGAGATACTACCCCTTTGCAAAACAATGTAAGGCTTTAAGAAAAAGGATAGCATTCATGCAATGAGACATAGGTAAAATTTTCTTAAAATTACATTACTGGCTAGGTGCAGTGAGTAGCTCATGCTTGTAATCCCAGCACTTTGGGAGGGCAAGGCAAGAGGATTGCTCGAGACCAGTCTAGGTAGCATAGCAAGACCTTGTCTCTACAAAAAAAATAAAAAATAAGTCAGGCATGGTGGCACATGCCTATAGTCCCAGTCACTCAGGCTGAGGTGTAAAGATCTCCTGAGCCCAGGAGGTCGAGGCTGCAGTGAGCCATGATCGTGCCACTGTACTCCAGTCTGGATAACAGAATGAGACACTAACTCAAAAAAAAAAAAGGAAGGAAATTAATTAATTAATTACATGATTATTACCAGTCACTGCAAAAATAACTAAATTGGTTGTTTTAGGATAACTGAGGATGGGTATAGTACCTAAGTCTACAAAGACAAAGCAAAAATAACTAGCAGACCTTACTCTAGGAAAGACCGAGCAAAGTCACATATGACAAAAGTTACATATATAATGTTGTGCACTTTGTAAAGTGTTTCTTTAGGAAAAAATAAATCCCTCCCCTTTTACCACCAGTCCCCAAACTACTCTTTTCTGAAATTAATTTTTCCCACTATTGGTTTAACAATGTAGAAATCACTAAGTCAGCCAGGCACAGTGGCTCACACCTGTAATCCCAACACTTTTGGAGGCGGAGGTAAGAGGACTGCCTGAGTTCAGAAGTTTGAGACCAGCTTGGGCAACTTGGTGAGATATCCTCTCTATAATAAATCAAAAAATCAGCCAGGCATGGTGGCGCATGCCTGTGGTTCCAGTTACTTGGAAGGGTGAGGCGGAAGGATCACCTGAGCCAAACAGGTCGAGGCTGCAGTGGTCATGAGCGTGCCACTGCACTCCAGCCTGTGCAACAGAATGAGACTCTGACTCAAAAAATAAAAAAATAAAAAAAGGAAATCACTAAGCCCCTAACTACAATAGCATTTGGGAATTTTTTTTTAATTTTGTTTTTTTATTACTATTTACTTCTATTTCCATGTTTAGGGCTGTTTCTCAAATACAGCAAATCATAAAATGGTAGCTTACTTAAAGTTTTCTAAAAAAAAAAAAATCCGTATGCAATATATACTTTAATGTAAATTAACTAGATGACCTTAAGTGTTTAATGGTTCTAAGAGTAAACATTATGTTTCAAATTGCCCAAGTTCCAATAAAAAACTTTTTATCAGTGTTCCCAATGGGGCAAATTCTACACTTCTAGAGCAAGTTAACATGTATTTACCAACTTTTGCTCTATATATTCAAGTCAGTTCAAAATGAAGTCAGGAACATCTGCCAAGATACTCACTTAAATGTTTTTAAACAATGCTCTGAACAGTATGCAGATAGACTGCCCCCATATATATTCCTTAACTTCAACATGGAAGTATCCACTAAAAGTACACAAAAAAACCTAAAAAATGTCCCCATTCTAATTCTTCATGGTAATGATCAACAACAACAACAAAAACCAACCTAAAGAAACATAAAATAATAGAAGCACAGGGTACCTGATCCCAAACCAGAGGAAGCGAGGACCAGTTGGAAGCCTAAACTTCACATGCACATAGATTACTTATGTACCTAATCCTGACTTGTACCCAACATCTTTAAAATAATAATAATAATAGAAGAACAATTTGGAATGAAAAAGTCTAATAGAAACAGAGTGACAGTTTGGAGAATAAAAGCAAAATCTCTTTTAAAGTTCCTAGGCAGTTGGTATTTTTCTTTCATGTCACCTCTTCATATTATCAAAGTGTCTCCTGTTAACATTCCACCCCCTGAAATGTACAGCTGATTAACAAACTGCTTGCTTTTTATACCTAATCTGCTTTCTCCTCCCTAGCACTTGAAAATTTGTCTGTCATATTTTCATCTTTCTACTTTATGTAAATGTAATGTCATGCACATAAATACAATTATGATAATTAGATAGGGTCTATAGTAACTGGATAGGCTTGAACTGATATGAAGTTTCCAGGAAATAAATCAACTTCTGATTCTGATTTCCTTAAATTACTTTCTTCTCTAACAGAATATTTTCCAGGGAATAAGTACTCTGGTTTTGACTCCTCAAAACTTAAAAGAATAATTGAGGTTTTCTTAAACCAAAGCAAAAAAAAAATTTTTTAAGGAAAGAATTTACCAAGGCTTATAAGAAATTTTAAATGCTTTTGATTTTCAAGTAATGCATTCAAGTCTGAAAGCAAGAGAGTACGTGTGTATATACATCACTGAATTTTTTATTGCTAATTTTTCAAAGGAAAGAATCCTTATATATTCATGCATATTGCAGACACATGCATATTCTAGCAATATAAATTAGCTTTCAAAAACATACACACAAAAACAAAACTTTTTTCCTAATTATAAAGGCTAGTTCTTCTAAAAGACCATTAATAATAAACATCTTTGCAAAAATAATACAGAACATCACAATTAAGTACAAAAAATACCCTGGACAGTACACAGATAAACTGCCACCATGCATACTCCCTACCTTCAACATAGAGGTATTCACAAAAAGTACACAAAAACCTTTTAAAAGTCGCCATTCTAATTCTACATGGTAATGACCAAAAGAAAAAAATTAACCTAAAGCAACTCATAAAATAACAGAGGCAAAGGGAACCTGATCCCAAACCAAGGGAAGTGAGAACTAGCTGGAAGTCCAAACTTCACCTGCACAGAGATTACCCACCATGGTTAAGCTTTTCCCTGTAAAGCAACTGACTAGGTACCTAGGACTTCCCCTTTCAGAAATTAGATGCTGCTAAAACCAAAATAAATAAACAAAATACATCTGGAATGGAATTCTAAAATGCGTTAAATATTTCTGTGGTTTCTTAGTCAGAACTCACTGAATAAAATACAAGCATGCCTCAGAGATATTGTGGGTTTGGTTCCAGATCACTGCAATAAAGTAATATTGCTATAAAGTAAGTCACACGATTTTTTTGGTCTCCCAGCATATATAAAATTTATGCTTACACTATACTATAGTCTATTAAATACAACGGCATTATCTCTAAAAAAAAGCAATGTGCATAATCTTAATTTAAAAACTTTATTGCCAAAAAATGCTAACAATCATCTGAGCCTTCAGCAAGTCATAATTTTTGCTGGTGGAAGGTTTTGCCTCGCTGCTGATGGCTGCTGACTGATCGGGCTGATGGATGCCGAAAGCTAGAGTGGCTGTGACAATTTCTTAAAGTAAGACAACAATAAGGTATGCCACACTGATAGACACTTCCTTCCACAAACAATTTCTCTGGAGCATGTGATACTGTTTGATAGCATTTTATCCACAGTATAACTTCTCTAGGCATTGGAAACATTCCTCTCAAACCCTACTGCTGCCTTATCAAGTAAGGTTGTTTAATATTCTAAATTCTTTGTTGTCATTTCAACAATGTTCACAACATCTTCACTGGAAGTAGATTCTATCTCAAGGAACCACATTTTTTGCTTATCCACAAGAAGTAACTCCTTATTTGTTCAAAATTGTATCACGAGATGACAGCAATTCAGTCACATCTTCAGGCTTCACTTCTAACTCTAGTTCTCTTGCTACTTCACCACATTGTGGTTACTTTCTCCACTGAAGTTTTTTTTTTTTTTTTTTT
>NW_006995860.1:59586-78085 GCF_000164805.1 Carlito syrichta
GGACCCCTATCTATCACCATACACAAAAATCAACTCTAAATGGATCAAAGACCTAAACGTAAAAACTCAAACTATAAGAACCTTTGAAAATGCAGGAGACACCTTATGGAAATTAGACTAGGGAACCAATTCCTGATCAAAACCCCAGATGCCCATGCCATAAGAGATAAAATAGACAAGTGGGACCTCATCAAATTTGCAAAGTAAAAGACACCATCAAGAGAATGGGGAGACAAGCCCCAGAATGGGAAAAAAATATTTGCCAATTGTTTATCTGACAAAGGCTAACATCCAGGATCTACAAGGATCACAAACATGCTGAAAAGAAAAAAACAAACAGTCCTATTAAAAAGTGGGCAAAAGATATGAATAGACTCTTCGAAAGAAGAGATAAGAGCAGCCAAGAGGGCAACCCCTTCAGGTCCCTTCCCACTGTGGTAGATTTTCTGTCCTCTCAATAAATCCTGCTTTCAAAAAAAAAAAAGAAGAAGAAGAAGAAGAGCAGCTAACAGATACATGAATAAATGCTCAGCCTCACTAGACATCCAAGAAATGCAAATTAAAACCATACTGAGATACCACCTGACTCCAGTCAGGATGGCCAGCATCAATAACTCAAAAAACAACAGATGCTGGAGAGGATGTGGAGAAAAGGGAACACTTCTACACTGTAAGTCAGAATGCAAACTAGTTCAACCTCTGTGGAAGACAGTGTGGTGATTTCTAAAAGAACTAGAAATTGACCTTCTATATGACCCAGCAATCCCCCTTCTGGGAACATACCCAGAGGAACTCAAATTCTACGAAAAAGATGCCTGCACACATGTTTATTGCAGCATTATTCACAATAGCAATAACATGGAACCAGCTGTGCTGCCCATCAAAAGTAAACTGGATAAAAAAAAGTAGTTCACACATACAATGGACTATTACACAGCCATGAAGAAGGACAAAATTAAAGACTTCGCAGCAACTTGGATGGATTTAGAGTCTGTAATACTCAGTGATCTATCATTGCAACAAAGAACTAAATACCACATGTCTTCACTCATAAGCAGATCCTGAATACTTATCATAATACTGTAAGAAAGGGATTAGCAGTAGTGGGAAACTGCTAGGGGATGGAGAGGGAAGACACACAACATCAGTAAGGGTACCTGATCTCAAATCAGAAAGTGAGAACCAAAGGGAGTGCCAAACTTTTACCTGTGTGATATTCACTTGTATACCTAATCCTGAATTGTACTCTGCATCTTTAAAATTAAATAAAAAACTGTAAAAAAATAATAATACTGATGATGTTTAAAATAAAAAATAAGGCCAGGCTCGGTGGCTCAGCCTGTAATCCCAGCACTCTGGGAGGCCAAGGTGAGTGAATTGCCTGAGTCCACGGGTTGGAGACCCGCCTGGGCAACTTGGCAAGACCTCATCTCTACAATAAGTCAAAAATTAGCCAGGCGTGGTAGCGTGCGCCTGTAGTTTCAGCTACAGAAGGCTGAGGCAGAAGGATCGCCGGAGCCCAGCAGGTCAAGGCTGTGGTGGCCAGGAGCGGCCACTGCACTCCAGGCTGGGTGACAGAGTGAGACTCCAACTCAAAAAAATAAAAAGTAAAAAATAAAAAATAAAATAAAAACAAAGTCATCCATAAAAATTGAAATCAACTTTTTCCAAACTCCTGTTAATGTGGCTATTCTGCCTCCCGTGAGTCACTAATGATCTTATGGCAACTAGAATGGTGACACTTTTCCAGGTTTTCAATTTCCTTTGCCCAGCATCATCAAAAGAATCACTATGGCAGCCAGAGCCTTAGAAAATGTTTCTTAAATACTGTAACAAGACTTGAAAATCAAAATTACTCCTTGGTCCGTGAGCTACAGAATAAATGTTTTATTAGCAGGCATGAAACCAACACTAATTCCTTTATCTACCTGCTATCTTGGGTGGCCAAGCACACAGTCAAGGAGCAGTAGTATCTTGTAAGCAATCTTTTTTTTTCTGAACAAGCAGGTCTCAATAGTAGGCTTCAAATATTGAGTAAGCCATGTTATATAACATCTAGGCTTTGTTGTTCCTAACATTTAAAAAGCAAAAGCCAAATCAATTTAGCATAATTCTTAAGGATCCTTGGATTTTCAGAATGGCAAATGAGCACTGGCTTCAATTTAAAGTCACCAGTTGCATTACACTCTTATAACAAGAGAGTCAGCTTGTTCTTTGAAGTCAGGCATTGGCTTCTCCTCTCTTGCTTTAAGAGTCCCAGATGGCTTGTTCTTCCAACAGAAGGTTGTTTGCTCTGCATGGAAAATTTTTTGCTTAGTGTAACCATGTTCATGAGCAAATTGAACTAGATCTTCTAGAGAACTTGCTACAGGTTCTACAACAGCTCTTGCTACTTTACCTTGCACTTTTATGTTACAGAGATGGTTTTTTTTCCATCAGCCTCATGAAGCAACCTCCACTAGCTTCAGACTTTTCTTCTGCAGCTTCCTCACTCCTCTCAGCCTTCATGAAATGGAGGAGAATTAGGGCCTTGCTCTGGATTAGGCTCTAGCTTAAGGGAATGTTGTAGCTGGCTCAATCTTCTCTCCAGACCAATAAAACTTTCTCCATACTAGCAATAATGTGGTTTCACTTTCCCATCATTTGTGTATTCACTGGAACAGCACTTTTAACCTCCTTCAAGAACTTTTCCTTTGCTTTCACAACTTGGCTAACTAGTTAGCACAAGAGGCCTAGCTTTTGGTTTATCAGTTTTCAACATGCCTTTCTCACGAAATTTAATCATTTCTAGCTTTTGATTTAATATGAGAAATGTGTAACTCTTCCTTTCACTTGAACACTTAGAGGTCATTGTAGAGTTATTAATTAACCTAATTTCAATATTGCTGTGTCTCAATAAATAGAGAGGCCTGAAAGGAAGGACAGAAATAAAGGAATGGCCAGCCTGTGGAGAAGTCAGAACACATTTATTAATTAAGTTCACCATATTATATAGGTGGGGTTCGTGACACTCCCAATTACAATAGTAACATCAAAGATCATAGATCTCAGATTACCATAACGGATAAAATAATAATAAAAAAATTGAAATGCTGTGAGAATTACTAAAACATGACACGGAGAAATGAAGTGAGCACATGCTATTGGAAAAATGGTGCCAACAAATTTACTAGAGGGAGGTTTGTCACAAACCTTCAATTTGTAAGAAAAACTCAGTATCTGCAAAAAGCAATACAGCAACATACAATACAATGAGACATGCCTGTAATTTAACAGACAATTCTGACAATCTAGTCAACAGTACAGGAAGTTATTGGTATTACAACAGCAGAGGCATACTTAGGTGATGGGTGACAGAAGAAAAATGGTCACTAACTCCAAGAGATGTTCTAGATATTAAAATCTTAAAAATATCAGAGATATCACGTTGCTTTTGTGTCCTTTGCTACCTTCTCATAAGCTAGTATGAGGGAAACAAAATAATGACTTCACACACAGGAGAACATGACAGCCTTAAAGTATAATCAATTACAAAGTCAAACTCTGAAGGAGACTCCTCACAAGAGATTTTTCTCTCTCCCCAAGGGATCTTCACCACATTTGTTATGTTATAAGCATACCATGCCTTGCAAGTTACCTTCAAAATATTACCTATTATGTCTGCATCACAAATATATCATGGCATGCCAGGTTCAAGCCATTGTTCTATCTTACAGTAAGTCATTGCTGTGGCATAAATTATGAGCAATCATTGCCATTTGAAGAATTTGTGCTAGAGAACTTGGGCAAAGGGATATTCCTGTATCTACAAATTGTCAAACAAAGGTGACTTAATAGAGGATTAGTTTACATGGTAAAAGGAAATTTGCAACAGATTAAATATATGTATCTTCACATGGGAAGATTGCTCATATTTTCCAGGTGGCCCCAATTTAATTGTAACTTAAAAGCAGAAGAGCCTTCCCTGACTGAGTCAGAGATGTGAGAAGGACTCGACCTGCTGTTGCTGGATTTGAAGAGGGCCACAAACTAAAGAATGTGACAATCTCTAGAACCTGAGAGTGGCCCTCATCTGAAAGCCAGCAAGAAAACCGGATCTCGGTCTTAGCCTAAGAACTAAGCAGTTCCTGTCAACAACACAGAGGAGGAACAAGGAAACGGATCCTTCACGAGAGCCTCCAGAAAGTAACAGCTGACAAACTGATTTGTCTCGTGAGACCCATACCAGTCTTCAGACTTACAGAACTGTAAGAAAATTATCTTGCATTGTTTTAAGTCACTAACTTTGTGGTGACTGGTTTCAACAGCATTAGCAAACTAGTGCTAGTGGTCAGGGCAAGCAAAGATAAGTAGGTGCCACTAGAGGGGTAGCTACAGAAGGTTATGGCCAACAATGATTCTGAGGTAGGTTGAGGGAAAGATATTAAAAAATGTTACTAATAACGTTCCCAAGTTCAGAGATCATTCATGCAGAGGTAAAGTCCTACGTGCAGCAGGGAAAGCTAACTAGCCCAAGAGAGTAGTCAAACTACTGCTGGGTTCTCTGTCCTCAGTGTGTACACCAAGTATGCACAGTGCAACCATGCTCTCCTAAAACCCGAGAAGAACAAATGAAATTGTAGAACCTGCAAGTCTACCAATATGCTTTAGGGAAAAATAACAACTACAACAACAACAACACGCACACACACACGAAATCCTTATTTTTCTTTTTGCTGGGATTATAGGCATATATATTTTCCACAGCCACTGGGCGTGATAGATCAACTCTATTTTAAAGGAACAGTTAGAGTAAACGTTTTCAACTTTGCAGGCCGTGACGTCCCTATCACAGCTTTTCAACTCTGCTGTCATAGTACAAAAGCCGCCACAGACAATATGTAAATCAATAAAACTTTAGATACAAAGTCAGGTGGCTAATTCATAGGCTACAGCTTGCCTGTGAGTCTTGGTCTATAGCATGGAAAAAACCATAAAGAAATGTTAAGACAGGAAAAAACGGTGGCATAATGCGATTTTGCTTCATACACGTTTTGTCAGATTGTCAATTTACTTAGAGTCTTGCCAGAATTAGAATTACCTGTTTTGGTTCCCTTGAAAGTAGTTATTATCAAATGCTATTATTGTCACCAGTGCTCAGATTCTGTTATGCTACATTTAAGAAAAGTTAATTGATATTGTTTTTCTCAATCATAATTAACAATAGTGTTCTCTTCTTTTAAAAATGTGTTGAGTTGAGTATATGCCCCCTACTTCAGCTTGCTTTTAATAGTCAGACAAATGCTTGAAAAATTATCAGTGGACTTGTTTTTTTAGAGATAGTTTTCATTTCATTCCTATCCTAATTTTCTTATTTGCAGCCAAGACCGAATAATCTGTGTGTACTAGAAAACCACGTATTGCAATTCCTCTATTTTGTATACCCATCCACTTCAGAAAAGGATTTAAAGTGGCTCTAAAGTTAAAGTTACTATAAAAGCAGACAGAGAACCAGAAAAGAGTTGCTATAACTGTGTAATAAATTTAGATTTGATGACCTTTAAGGCAGCCAAAGTAAATAACAGGAAGTACCAAGTTTTATGCTATAAAAATATAAGGATTTTTTGGAAGGCTGAGGTGGAAGGCTCGCTGGGGTCCAGCAGGTCAAGGCTGCAGTGACTGGGAGCATGCCACTGCACTCCAGCCTGGGCGACAGAGTGAGACTCCAACCCCTCTGCAAAAAAAGTTAATCACCAAGTGTAATAGTTCATGTCTGTAATTCCAGCACTTTGGGAAGCCAAGGCAGGAGGATGGCATAAGCCCAGGAGTTTGAGACCAGCTTGGGCAACATAGCAAGACCCTGTCTCAAAATAAAAGAGTTTATCAGACCCTGGACTAGACTCTAAGTCCTAGGGATCCTTATTAATGAACTATTCTTATAGATAGAAGAAAAATTATCTACCAGTAAAAGTGAAAGCTTCTCTGACAGTGTGCAAATTCTCAAAAAGCAAAATGTAGAAATTCTTATGTTTTAGTTTAAAAAGAACAAAAAATAATTATGCTAGCTACTTATGTCTATGAAGCATTAATAACATTATAAGTTACAATTATAATAGCATATATGCCATAATATGCAGATACATAACGAGATGACAAGAAAATAGTCTGATTTCATAGATCATGTTTTATAGGGATCAAACTAAAATCAAACCAGAATCAACTCCAAACATTTAAACTGTCTAAAGGATACATGATCCCTAGCATGTGGTCATGTTACAGGTTTCAGCCCCTTCTTGGCATCAGAAACTGATCTTCCACAAAATCAGTCCCTGATGCCAAAAGCATTGGGGACCACGGTTTAAATCATCGCTAGATTATTTGTAATGCCTAAAACAAATTGTTATTTTTTTCCTGAATATTTTTGATCCACAATTGGCTGAATTCATCAATGCAGAACCCTACAGAGGATCAACTATATTCTACATTAATTTGGAAAAAAGCAAGGAAAAAAATACACCAACAGTCATAAGAAGTTCATTTTGTGCTTTTCCCCTTCTTCACACAAAAATACAGGAATCTTTGTACCACACTCAATGTCTACCCATGCTTTTCCCAACTGTTTTATGTTGCCCACCATTCTAATGTTTGAGCTCTCCCAGGGGTTCCTTCCAGACTTCCCAAAGTTCTCTATCCATCCGAAAGGCCCAAGTATTTCCCGGATGAATGTACCATGCAAAGTCACTGACAGCACATAAAAGCTATCTTAATTTAGTACTGAGGTCTACTGTATCATATTTTCATAACACATATATGAAATCACAGAGAAAAGTCTGCAAAGCTGTGGTGCTTACTGCTCCGTTTCATATACAGTACTTGTCTCAATTTCAAAGGTTAACCACTGCAAGTGTTTGGAAAATGGGCTAGGTTCCAAAAAACAACACTGCCACATCCCAGGTGTTGAAGCAATAATTAAAGAGAATTAATTTCAATGAAAGGGCCAGTAAAAGGGAAGGCTGACTGTGGCGCACAGCGCAGCTCCTTTGTGGTGACCTGCAGGAGCCATTTCTGATAATCAAATGTCCAGGTCTTTGAAGACATGTACAGACCACTTCTTTCAACCTTCCAAATTCTGGCAGTGCCAGAAGGCTGACCCCTAAGACAGCCCCTACTGCTTTTGCTAGGTAAAAATATGCTGCCAGCACTAACTTAGCAACTGCCTATATTCACTTAGAAAACATAGGTAAACAAAATGATGGAAACTGAACAACAAAACAGACAAAAGCAGAAGCACCTGACAAAGTAGAAGCTGAAATATTCAAATATCGAATACTGTTTCTTTCCTACAAGACTATGCATCCCAGACCCACAGCCACTGGTCTAACAGAGATAGAGGCACAGTCGTTGTGAATTTTGCTTCTCTGATTCGAAAAAGTATCATGTCTGTGGTGGGTTAATTATCCTAGTTTTGTCATTTTTCATATCCACCCCTCCCCAAAGAAAATCGCGTTACAGTTGGGCTCATTCCAAGACTGTGTTTCAGAGTAGGCATCGTACCTTAATGGAAGCAATATGGAGCAAAGTCTCTCCTCTATGATTCCTTTTCACAGCCATACGTTTACCGGGCGACGGCTTTGTTGCCGAAGAGCTAGACGTCATCCATCTGTGACTTGAACTATTCAGTGCAGAAGGTGGTGTACCTGGTGAAAGGCTAATAACTTCATCTGAGATTTTACTGCTTGTCCTCTTTAATGTGTTGCAAATTGTAAGTTTGCTTGCAGCGGGTGAAGAACAGCTAGGGAATGGTGTGTTTTCTGCGAGCACTGCTTGCTTAACCAAATCTCCACGGGTGCTGTTCCTACGCTTCTTAGCAATGGGACTGGAAAGTCCGTTGCAACGCCATTTCCCACTATGTCCTAATGACAAAGACTCCTCAGCTACAAGATCACTTTTGCGGTCCTCCTCAGGGGTCACTACTTCATTCCTGCTGTCAGTGTCTGGAGACTCTATCAGCTCAGCCAATGGTAAAGAGATTTCAGTTAAACTTCCATAACTTTCAGATTCCTTCACGGAGCCACTTGCTAGCAAGTCTATCTCACCATTTTTCTGAGGACTGATGATAACAGATGGTTGGCTACAGAAGGATACTAGCGTTTCCTTAGATTCCTCTTTGGAGTTAAGTTCACCATCTTCTACTTCTGAATTCCATTTCTGGTTAATTTCAGCTAAAGTTGTCTTGTTTTGCTTTTTTCCAAATTTTGCGGAAGCGAGAGATTTCTTTTTTTGCTCTTTTCCAGATCTTGTAGAAGCTTTTCTAGGCCTCTCAGTCACGTCTACTAAAGGACTTGAGGAAACAAATTCATATGTTGAGGCCTGCTGAGCCTTCACATCTTTTATTATTTGAGGTCGGGTTTGCACTGAAACTTTACTCACGATATATCTGAACTTCTTCCTTCGAGGACTAAACCACATTTTTATTGAATTCTTCTTATTGGTTGCATTATTAAATAAACGTGTTCTTGGTGTATCTTCTTTCAAATCTAATAGAAAACAAGAAAATAAATGTTACATGAATTTAATCTCACCCACCTTGAATCTCCAAAGAATTTTGTTCATAGTTCTCCTAAAATATACTACTTTTTATTTGTGTACCACTTTCTCAGGAGCTAGAGTACAAACTCTTTGAGAGCAAACAGATATTCACTCATTCAGCAAATATTTGCTGAATCCTACTTTGTGCCAGACAATGTTCTAGAGACTAGAGATATAGCAGAGAACGGATCTTATATCCCACTGAGAGCAGATAGGATATACAAATAAGTAAAATCCAAAGTATATCAAATGGTGGTAAGAGCTATGGAGAAAAATGATACTCAAAAACAAAGAAAAAAAAAGAGAAAGGAACATATAGGATTTAATAAGCAGACTTATTCACTGGTGCTTAATTTTTTAAAAGACATTTGAAAATCAATCACTATAATTAAATATATCAGCCACCTAAAGGGAAACCATGCGATCTTTACAGATACAGAAAAAAACATTTGACAAATTCATTTTTTTAAAAGACTCAGCAAATCTGAAATTGAAGGAACATCCTCAAGTTGATGAAGGGCATGCACAAAAATTCACATGGCTAGTATCGTGTTTGCTAGTGAAAGACTGGAACTAGATCTTGTTCCTCTTATCAGGAACAAGGCAAAGACGTCTGCTCTCACCACTCCTAGTCAACATCATATCGGAAGTCCTAGCCAGCATAACAAGGTAAGAAAAATACACAAAAGGTATACAGACTGGAATGGAAGGTATAAAACTGTATCTATTCACAGAGGACTTGATTATGTACAATAACTCAAAAAAATTTTCTTCAGTTACTAAAACTGAAAAGTGACTCAGGCAAGGTCATAGATCAAAAGGTCAATACACCAAATTCAATTTCAAATATATTTCTATAAATTAGCTACAAACAAATGTAAACTGGAAGTTAAAAACACTATGTATAAGAGTACTTCCCCCCAAACATAAAATACTTAAATATAAATTTAATGAAATATGTACAGGTTCTGTCTGCTGAAAATTGAAAAACACTTATGAAAGAAGTTCTGCACAAATGGAGAAATACACCACATTCATGACCCAGAAGAAAAAAATCAGAGTTCTTCTAGTCCAATTCTCTCACGTTAAAAATGAGGAACTAAAGTTAAAAGGAAAAGATAGATGGGGCAGACAGAAGGAGACTCCTAATTTCTAACCAGGTGCACTATCCCTCCACACAAACTGGAGGATCAAGAGGTCGTTTCAAGTACAAAAACCAAAAGACCACAGGAAAGGCAGGAAAACTGGAAAAAAAAAAAAAAAAGATTAGCAAGCGATTTCACACCAACTGATATACATTCTCTAAAGTAACATAGACAATGCCCTCTGATCAACTAGGCCACTCGGAAAATGTTTTATTTTTTTCTGGTACAAAAAAAGAAAAGGAAAATGACCTAAATTGTTTTCCTCCTGAGAAGTCACTCCTCATTCTGAAAGAACTCCACGTAAAACCTTTCTTACATTATAAAGCCAAAGAAGGCCAGGTGCGGTGGCTCACGCCTGTAATCCTAGCACTTTGGGAGACAGAGGTGAGAGGATTACCTGAGTCCAGGGTTTGAGACCAGCCTAGGCAACTTGGTGAGACCTCGCCTCTAAAATAAATCAAGAAATCACCAGGGCGTGGTAGGATGTGCCTGTAGTTCCAGCTGCTTGGAAGGCTGAGGCTGTGGTGGCTGTGAGCATGCCACTGCACTCCAGCCTGGGCAACAGAGAGAGACTCCAAATCAAAAATTTTTTTTTTTTTAAAGCCAAAGAAAAATGTTGCTGGAACAGTGTTCTAAACATAAAGAACTTTTAGAAGAAAACAAGTGGTCACTAGTCCACCTGATTCCCGTGGACTAACAGCAGCCACCATACAGGAAGTCAATGTCTGATGGTATTAAGGTGTTCAATATAATCTTCAAATGATGCTTATTCTTGAAAACTTTTAATACTTAAGAGATACAAAACTTTAATTCTACTTTTCTTACTGTTTTGGGAAATAAATTTATTTTCAATATTCTCATGTCTATTAGCAAGAGAAAAGCATGTTATCAATTTTTTTTTACTTCTTTCTAGTCTTTCTGCATTCACACAGAACACTGTTTTATGATTTTATCAGCTTAAAATTGTTAATACACCAGAAGATACGTTAACTAAAATCTCAATTCTCTAAAGCTTAAAGTTGCTTCTTCTGCCTATTCTTTCACCTTATTATTTCTTGAGTACGGAAGTCCTAACTTTATAAATATATCTACCAGGGAAAAGACAGCACCTGAAACAGGTAAGAAGAAATGGGAAACAGTGGGTTTTGAAAATAATCAGTAGTTAACTCTACACACTTCAGATATAACTGCCTAGCAAAATAATTCTGTTAAGAGTTCTGCTCCAAAGAGTAGCCACCACTTCCTCCTGGTGAAATGAAAGCATTAGAATGAAAAGGCAGCAAATCGATCATCTTAGCTGGAAGCAGGAGTGTATATCTGAGTAAAGGCAGACCCTCCTACGTTCGCCTTTTTATGTCATAACTGAACATCACCTGCTCTACAGAGTGTTATTAAGACAGGATTTTGGAAATCAAAACATCAGAATGCGGTATCCATTCACACAGAGATTTTACATCTACATTCAACGAGGTATTTTCTTTGCAGTGATAAGCAGATTTCAAAACCAAGCCATTTCTGATAAAATCTCAAGTCTAGAGGAAAGGTCAAAATGAAATGTTACCAGGGTTACTTTTTAAGAAAGATGCAGGACTACAAAAACTTAAAGGTTAATCCTCGAGTAGTCTGTAAAAACTTGTATTTGAGTTTTTTAAAATTTATTTTACATAGATGATGACATTTGCAATGAAAACTAAGTCAAATCCTGAGGTTCTCAATGTAAAACCTTAAAAATGCAGAACCGAGCATTAAGAGGAAAACGGGGCTTGTATGCAGAAGTAATACTTTCAACCAACTTTAAAAAAAACCCAAATCTAAAAAGACAACAAAGTTTACACTCAAGTGTACACATTTTCTAACTTATAAAGGAATAAATGAAGAGAGTGACATATTCATGTAATTGGTAGGTACACAATTTTACTACTCATCCAGTAATAATAACTTTACTCAAGAAGATTTTATGTTTCTAGACATTACCAAGCAAGGGTCACAACAGCATGATTGTACATTCTGATTTTTATGTAGTATATCTAAGATAAAAATGTAAAAAGCAAAAACAACACTACTGCTGGAATATAAATTATACTATTAACAACTACGACAGTTTTTAACGGGTGAATGCTTCTCAGTGTGATAAATCATCATACCCATTCCATGAAGAAAAATACTGGTCCTTCCTCTACACAGTAAATTTCTTAATGATAGCATTTAAAGGAATTCTATTCTCTGAATTTAAGTATTTCAGAATACACCGAAATATAGAGAACAGAGATGCACATGTTACTAAGAAGCTGCTTGGCCAATTTTTTTCTTAAATTAATCATAAACTATAGAAAAGAGAGGCAATTAGAAAATGTTGAGTTAGCTATCATTAATCTACATCAAAGGATTATAATGATGTATATTGTATGCCTTTCACATTATTCCCTATTATAGGTTTCACAACAGAAGTTGAGAAATCTCTTTGACAAACTAGTCCCTTATTAAAAATCAAAGGAAAGTACTTTGCTACCATCTGTGCAACATTAACGCCTTCACTGAAGAATGATTATTTTCTAAGTTAAGAAGTATTTAGTTCTACTTTAAAAAACAACAGCAACACAGCTATTCAAACACTCATCTTCATCTATTATTTAAAAAGTCATAGCATATATGAAACACCACATACAGAAAGACCGGCATCATTCTCTAAACCAGAAAACAGAAATTGTGGTGTTATAAAAGCGTAATCAAAGTATTTTTTAAATGTCACCAACACCAATATGTTTCACAAAACCTGACCAGCACCTGCAGGGTCTAATTTAATATGATGGGGTCCAAGAAACAAGAAAAATTTTTAAGTTTAACTCCATTAGCAGAAAGAAGATGATGTTTTAAAGAATAAGGTAAAATTATCCATAAATGGTTGTCGGTAAAATTTAACAATCTTCTCTTTAAAGTATACCAAATCAAGAAAAATCTGCTCAAGTATTCAGAAACTCATTTTAGAAAGTATTACTATAAATCAGGCCAATTTATCTCCAGTATACCACATGCTATGTCCATGATTTGGCAAGTTCTTCCTAATTACCCACCTTAATTATAGTAATTCTATATTTTATAGTAAATGCAAGTAACAAGGTTCATTTGAAAGATAAATTGTGAACTACGGGGTTTTAAAAAAAAAGAAAAAATGTGAGAGATGTTCAACCATTCCACTTAATTTATCGTCATCAACACAGGACCATTTAACAGAACACACAATTTTGGAGCTAGACATTAGGGGTCACTTAACCTAATACCCTTATCTTATAAGGAGATCATTTTCCAATCTCCTTATTATAAAAAGGATCAACCGCCATTTGTCACCAACTGTCGGTTCCTTCTACATATTAACATAGTTCACCTTATGCCACTGTAGTTTTAGAAGTACCTACTTGATAATAAACTAACTCAAAGGTACTGTATAAAATATATTAAGTAGATAAACCATAAAGACACAAGAAGAAAAGTCCCAGAAAAAAATTTCAAATGATCCTTCAAGGCTAGTTTGTTTTTGGAAAACTTTTCGAAAAAAAGTTGGCGATAATACAACTTACATTAAAATAGAAAAGCTTTGTTTTGCACCATGGAAATTACAAATTTGGATAGAAGTGTACTAGTCAGTACACTTCTATACTCTAGATGCACTGCCATTTACTATCAAGGTAGCAAAGGAGGATGTAACCATTACAAAATAAATAATTTTAACAAAACTCTAAGAATGTGTTTTAGAATTATTTTAATAGGCCAGGTGCGGTGGCTCAAACCTATAATCCCAGCACTTTGGGAGGCTGAAGTGAGAGGATTGCTTGAGTCCAGGGGTTCAAGACCAGCCTGGAACACCTGGCGAAACCTCATCTCTACAGTGAATCAAAAAATTAGCCAGGCATGGTAGCGCGTGCACCTGTAGTTCCAGCTACTTGGAAGGCTGAGGCCTGAGTCCAGCAGGTCAAGGCTGCAGTGGCTGTGAGGATGCCAACTCAAATAAATAAATAAATGCGGTGGCCGTGAGCATCCCACTGCACTCCAGTCTGGGTGACAGAGTGAGACTCCAACTCAAACAAATAAGCAAACAAATAAATAAATGCAGTGACCGTGAGCATGCCACTGCACTCCAGCCTGGGTGACGGAGTGAGACTCCAACTCAAATAAATAAGTAAGTAATTAAATAAATAAATAAATAGAATTATTCTAATTAAGTTTCATCTTCAGGATATAAATTTGTGTTAATATTGCCAGTTTTTATCCAACGCAATTGAACAAATACCTACACTTCTAACAAAAACAATGTGCTAAATGAAAAGCCAACAAGAAACTCACAACATGACTACCCTGTGTAACCTGGCTCCTCAATTTTCTCACCTATAGAATAAGGGTGTTAAAGATGACCTTCCAGTTCCTAAAATTCTGATTATGTGTTATCTAAATAGTGAGATTTCAATTCATCTTAACATAAGCAATGCTAGACAGCAGTGCTTAAGTCTGGTAAGGACCGAAGTAATTGTGACTCACCGTAACAAGGAAAACAAACACAAAATGGCCTTTGGAAAATGAATCACTGTAATTCTCTCTCCAGTCTCCAACTCTACCTAGCTAAGGAAGACAACAGCATTCTAAAAGGCTTCAGGTCCCCGCTCCCCAGAAACTTTTCTAAACGCAATTTGCCTAAGTATCTTCTCTAATAATGAAATATAAAGGCATTTCATATTCCATGGTTTCCCAAATATGAAAACTATCCTAATGATTCAAACATCACTAACTAGAGGAAAAGTTCTGGAAAAAAGTCCGTCTTATTCTTTGCACCCCACAGTATGCCATAACTGACAGCAATCAACTCATCAAGGGTTACCCTCCTTCCCCCTTATCACCATTTAAAATGTCACATTGCTTGTTATGGGTTAAATCGTGTCTCTCCCCCACCCAAATTCATAACTCATAATGTGACCTTATTAGAAAGGATCACTACAGAGTAATTAATTAAGATAATGCTATAATGGAGTAGAGTGGGCCTCTAATGCAATATGATTGGTGTCCTTTTAAAAGGCAAAATCTGACAAACACACAAGGCAAATACCATGTGAACATAAAGATGGCCATCTACAAGCCAAGGACAATGGGCAAATGCAGACTCTCTCTCACATACCTCTAGAGGGAACAAATGCTGCCCATGCTTTGATCTCAGGCAGTTTCCAGAACTGTGAGCAGTAAATGTCTATTATCGAAGCCAGCAGTTCCCAACCTTTTTGGCATACGGGACCAGTTTCGTGGAAGACAATTTTTCCATAGACGTGGGGGAGGTGAATTGGTTCCGGGATGATTCAAGTACATTACATTTACTGTGTACTTTATTTCTATTATTATTACATTGCAATATATAATAAAAATAACTATATAGCTCACCATAATGCAGAATTAGTGGCAGCCCTGAGCTTGTTTTCCTGCAACTAGACAGTCCCATCTGGGGGTGATGGGAGACAGAGACACCCAAAGTGTGTTGCTTATGTTTAGTCTACTCCCCAATCTCGTGTTGGTTGCTATTACTGCAGAAAACCCTGCTTCACAAAGATAGGATATTGGAAGTGGAAGCAGGTTTTTCAGTGCTTCTGTGGCAATCTCAGGATATTCTGCCTTGACTTTAATCCAGAATATATGAAGATTTGAAGTTGTCTCAAACATACTTTTAAAGGCCACTGTCATTTGCAATCTCAAGCAGTTGATCCTCTTCTAGCAAAGACAAAGTCGATCCACCTGGCTTATTCACAAGTTAGTGGTGGATCCATTCCTTCCCAGTTTGGGGGTCTTTTGGAGTTGGGAAGTAATGCCGAAACTCTTTTAAAAGTTGAGACAGGTGACCATGTACCAGCTGGGGGAAAAAAGGCCCTGGTTCAGTCTTTTTCAAAATCTCTGCTAACGTTTGAAACATGTCAAAAATTCCAACATTGACTCATCACCCCACAATTCCAGTTTGGCTTCGAATGGAGTCACTTTATCTGCCGACTTGAACACAGTTGTCGTTTTCCCCTGACTTCGTTGAGCAGGTCGAGGATGTTGCATGAGTAAGCAAGATTTGCAACCCATTCTTGTCACTGAAATGTGCTGCCAGTGGTGACTGTTTTGCTAAAAGAGAGCTCTGGAGCCGCTCTCGTAAGTTAAAAACTCTGGACCATGATCTACCTTTATTTTTATTTTTATTTTTTTTTTATTTTTTGAGTTGGAGTCTCACTCTGTCACCCAGACTGGAGTGCAGTGGCCACTCCTGGCCACCGCAGCCTCGACCTGCTGGGCTCCGGCGATCCTTCCGCCTCAGTCTTCCAAGCAGCCGGAATTACAGGCATGCGCTACCATGCCTGGCTGATTTTTTGATTTATTGTAGAGATGAGGTCTCGCTGCCCAGGCGGGTCTCGAACCCGCGGGCTCAGGCAATCCACTCACCTCAGCCTCCCAAAGGCGTGGGATTACAGGCTGAGCCACCGAGTCCGGCTATGATCTACCTTTAGAAAGCCATCTCAATTCCACGTGTAAGACGTGTGTGTGCTCTGCATCCATCTCCTCACAGAGTTGCACGAACAGACATGTACTTTAATATGGTTGATAATTTTAATCACATCCTGCAAAACATTGTTAGGCTCAGGTGACATTTTTCAGCTAGCCAGTATTTCTCTATGGATGACACGGTGCATAGACTCACATTCAGAAGTGACTTCTTTAACCCTAATAGTGAAACCAGAAAGCCGTCCAGTCATGGCAGCTGCTCCGTCTGTGCATTTACTGACACAAAACGACCAATTCAGTTTTTCTGATATGTAATCATTCAAATACTTGAACAGTTCTGCAGCTAAGGCATTGGCTGGCAATAAAAGTGCACACAACATATCCCCATGCACACCCTCCTGAAAAATATATTGCACAAAAACAAGCTTTGTTGCCTTGTTGTCAACATCGGTAGAATCGTCAACCTGGATTGCATACCATGACTCATTAATCCCCTCTAACAATCGTACCTCAATATCCTCTGCTATTTCATCAATTTCTCTAGTTACAGGGCCAGTTACATGCCACTTTTTGAACTGAAGCCTCCCCTAGAAGATCAAAACAAATGACCTTAGCAGCAGGCAGGAGCAACTCTTCACCAACTGTAAAGGACTTCTTAGCTTTAGCAATGGGGTTAGCCACAAAATGATGTGCTCAGTGCAGATACATTTGATGAAGTGATGGCCTTCATTAATTGCTTCTGTTCTTAATGTCCACTTGTTTTTCTTTTGAAAAACTCAAAGGCTTGTCTTTTAATGCGGGGTGCTTGGTCTCCGTGTGGTGAAGCAGTTTTGAAGGTTTCATGGCGTCGTTGCATAGTCGGTCATCACATATTATACAAAGCGGGCTTGGAGAACATGAATCACCTGTGCCAATCAATGAACCTATAATTTAAGTTGGACTCTTGGTATTTTCTTTTAAATGCAGCTTTCTTTTTGTTGGTAGTCTTCGAGTCTTCTGCTGTCTCATCATTGAGTCTCTCCTCCTTTTCAAAGAAGCTCTCCAGTGACATTTTTTTTTTTTTACTCATTTTGGCTGGAGTTAGCTTGTGGGCTCACCAAACCTGTGACTGAGACAGGTAACTGCACAGTGTGGGAAAGAGGCACAGACAGACGTGATAAACTAATAGGCAGACCATGCATGGACTAAAATAAGTGTTGGATTCCAACTTCAAGTCTGCCACCAGATACAGCTGTACAAGACCATCAACTAACTCACTCGCCACTCACTGATAGGGTTTTGATGTGAGTCTGCAAGCATGATTTATTATGGTCTCTGTGCAGTCAAACCTCATTTGCAGCCACTCCCAGCACCAGCATCACTGCCTCAGATCATCGGGCATTAGACTCTCACAAGTAGTGCACAACCTAGATCCCTCGCACGCACAGTTCACAATAGGGTTCAAGCTCCTAATCTAATGCTGTGATGGGAAGTGGCTATAAATACAGACGAAGCTTCACTCACTTGCCCGCCACTCACCTTCTGCTGTGTGGCCCAGCTCCTAGCAGGCCACTAACTGGTGGCCCAGGGGTTGGGGACCCCTGATTTAAACCACCAAGTTTGTGATACTTTGTTACAGCAGCTCTAGCAAATGAATACATTACTATACAACAACCAGAGAAGAATCAAATCAAAATATTAAGACAGCCACAAATCTCAAAGTAGAACCTCAAATTTCCAGTGCGTGGCCAATAATCCTGACAGATCACATACTTTTAAGAATCTAACGGAGGCCACTTTCAAACAGACACGAACATTTTTCATACTGTACAATTAACTCAAGAGGCTCACCAATCCTTCGCAGTCCCAATTTTGAACACTGCCAAAGATGCATAGACCTTTGATTAACAACCCCTGCATTAATTTATGGTATCTATGAGAGGGCACAAAGCCAATCACACACCAATCTTTTAACAAGAAAATAAACACTGTCTGTACTATCACTGAATACAAAGAATTCAAATGAACTAATGGCAAAACTTTTCCTCACTGTGTTTGTTCTTAAAGAGGTTTAAGAGCACAATACTTTTTAAAATGTGTGTATAATTATATCTGAAAAGAAGTAAAGCTTTTATCACTTTTTATCATAAAAGAATGGAGTCTAAATACAATGCTCCAGATAACTAGATGAAGAAAATTTTTATAGGCAGACTATAAATTCTACTTAAAAATATGGACCTCGGCCGGGCTTGGTGGCTCAGCCTGTAATCCCAGCACTTTGGGAGGCCGAGGTGAGT
>NW_006995860.1:78171-91843 GCF_000164805.1 Carlito syrichta
AAAAAAAAAAAAAAAAAATATATAAACCTCTCATAACTAAGACTCAAAGTATTTGCCTTGTTTCTTTATTTTGTACAAAATAAATTGACAATAACATATCATGTCAGAATTCTAAGAAGAAAAGATTCAAAACCAAACATCCAAAATTTTATAAGTTATTATATTATCAATCAGTCATGGCATTCTGTCGGTCAAGAAAAGGTTCTCCTATAAACACACACAGTAAAATGACACAATCCGGTCAATAAAAAGACAATTCAAATATCCAATTATGAAGATTCAAAACACTTTACTTTCTTTCCACAGCTAATTAGTTACCAGGAGAAAGCACAATGGGAAGATATATAGTTAATACACACAGTATATAGTTAATATACACAGTCTAAGAATAATTTGAAAATATTAGCCCCCCCATTTAAATAGAAAAGAAAATTAATGGTAGATTTTTGCTCTTTCAAAATGTGCTCATCTAATTAATTCAGTCTAGAAAAGTGATCCATGAAAGAATGTTGTATTCTATCTTGCAAAAGTGTATTTAAGTGAGTTAAGCACTATTTAAGGCCAAAATCACTATCCCATATATATTCTACAAAAATTATCATAAATGTAAAAAGTAGACAGGGTAAAGTGGTGAAAAAGTCTCTGGATTTATAATCAGAAGAAATAGGCCTGGTGGAGTGGCTCAAGTATGTAATCCCAGCACTTTGGCAGGCCAAGGCAAGAGGACTTCCTGAGCTCAGGAGTTCAAGAACAGCCTAGGCAACAAAGCGAGACCTCATCTCTATAAAAAAATAAGCTGGGCACGGTGGCACACGCCCGTAGTCCTAACTACTTGAAAGTCGAGGCTCCTTGAGCCCACGAGTTCAAAAGTCCAGTCTGGGCAATATAGTGAGAACCCGTGTCCAAAAACAAACAAGCAAAAAACACTATAGATTCTAAAACCCGAAATACATCATTATCTTGCTGACAGATCTTCTACATACTTTATGTGATCAATATGGATTTATAAATTATTTAACAAAGAGAGACAGTGATATTTCTCACCTGAAAGCTGATGGTCATGTAGCAAATTTCGAAGTTTATCACAAAGTTGGATCAGGCTGTCCAATTGTCTATTTATCCTCAAGTCTTGTATCCAGGCTGGGGTATGACACACTGGACATCCAGTTCCAATGCAGTCACTTACACAATCACTTTAAAAGCATTAAAAAAAAAACTGCATTCAGCAAAGCCTGAATTGTAAAAATATACAATAAACAGAGTTTGAACAGAAGCAAACAGAACAGAGGTTGTTCTAACACACCACAGCTGCAAACTACTTGTTAACACAGTGTTTTAGAAAGTAAAATACACATGCATTTAAAATCTAAATCTAAAGTTGCTTATAGAATGTGCTATGAGAGACTTTACTTAGCCTGACATTAATCTGCATAATTTTTCTCTTCAAATAAATCTATGCTTCTTCTACAGGGTGGGAGTACAGAGAGATGCAGGCAAATGGATATGATACCTAATGCAGAGAAGTCATACATCTCAATCTTTTCTATCCTAAACCTTAACATTCTACTTTATGGAAATGCCTACAATTACTGCAGCGACTGGAAAAGACCTTTTTTTTTTCTTTTTTGGACAAGTGTCTAAAGGTTTTAAAGTTCTCTAAGGATCTTTGGTTCTTTCAGATAGTTTTATAACCTTTAGACTCAATTGACCTTGGTTTATCTAAGTGTTAAAGTCTCATAGTTAGAAGGTTTTCCCTAATTTGGGGAATTACAAACCCTTTGCAAATCTGATGAAAATATACATACACACTCCTATTTTTTTTTTAAATCTGCCCTGAAGACCACCTGTGAATTCCAGAATAAGAATCTACTCCAGAATAAGTCTACGCCTCTCTTAGCCTCACCAGATGGGTTCTAGCTGGATTGGGTAATGTAAGTTACAAGCCACGTTTCTCCCAAGCACTACATTCCTTGTCATGTGACTCAATCCTCTGCAGGCACAAGGATTCCTACAATGTGAATCCTTAAACTTGTGACATTTCTAATTTTGATTCCTTGGCTTCTAGCATGATTCTTTTTTTTTTTCCTCATAATACAGAAGCTTTATTTTTAAAAAACCTAGTCCTATACAGTTGCCTTTTTTTTTTTTTTTTTTTTTTGAGTTGGAGTCTCACTCTGTCGCCCAGACTGGAGTGCAGTGGCCACTCCCGGCCACCGCAGCCTCGACCTGCTGGACTCGGCGATCCTTCTGCCTCAGCCTTCCGAGTAGCCGGAATTACAGGCATGCGCTACCAAGCCCGGCTGGTTTTTTAATTTATTGTAGAGATGAGGTCTCGCTGCAGGCAGGTCTCGAACCGGCGGGCTCAGGCAATCCACTCACCTCAGCCTCCCAAAGGCGTGAGATTGCAGGCTGAGACACTGAGCCCGGCTCAGCTGCTCTCTTAAAGGAGTGGCCACCACAGGGTCTGTGCCTCCCCAAGAGATGGCAGATGCTCCTGGCTATTCATTTAAATAACTATTCCCTTGATGGAGCCAGGATGTGAAGGCAGGGCCCCTGCCACCTTCCTAGGGGATCTAACATGATTCTTGACACAAAGTAACTAGCAAAAAGCTGTAAAATGAATCTGTAACCCATACTAGAGCTGACAGAGACCTTTGAGATTATCCGGTTCAATAAATGTCATGGAGTTCAATAAATGTCAACTTTGTGTAGCAAAGAAACTTCTGTGAGTTTGTTTTTTAGCAGTTAAGAATTCTAACTTGGAATCCCAACATAAAAATTAGGTGACTGATTACTCAGTCAATTTACATCATTCTGTGCAATACTTAATTTGAAGAATACCAATAAAACACAATTCAAATCATTCATTAAGAACCACCACCTCACTTTAAGATGAATAAAATTAGATCCAGTTAGTTAAGTTACTTGCCCAGCACTGCACTAGTACTCAGATAAGTCTATTTTACATATTCTATAGCTGTTTATAACTATTCTCAAATTATTTTTATTTTATTTGAGTTGGAGTCTCACTCTGTTGCCCAGGCTGGAGTGCAATGGCATGCTCACAGCCACCGCAGACTCCATCTGCTGGGCTCAGGCAATCCCTCCACCTCAGCCCTCCAAGTAGCCAGAACTACAGGCACACGCTACCATGCTCGGCTAATTTTTTGATTTATTGAAGAGACAAGGTCTCACCAAGTTGCCTAGGCTGGTCTCGAACTCCTGAGCTTAGGCAATCCTCTTGTCTCGGCCTCCTAAAGTGCTAGGATTACAGGCTTGAGCCGCCATGCCCGCCCTCAAAGTATTTTATACACTTTGATCCAGAATTCTGAAGAAGTATGTCACTTTTTAATCAATCGGCATAAGTCAGTGAGCCAATATTGTAACTTAAAATCTGCCACGAATATAAACAGGTACCATAATTTTTGGCATCATATAAACAAAATGAATCAAAACTACATTGAATGAATTCTTTCCTATGCTTATGTCATATACACATGATCATTTTCTCTTTTAAGATGCCCAGCCAGGCACGGTGTCTCACGCCTGTAATCCTAGCACTTTGGAAGGCAGAGGCAAGAGGATTGCCTGAGCCCAAGGGTTTGAGACCAGCCTGGACAACTTGGCAAGGTCTCATCTCTACAATAAATCAGAACAATAGCCAGGTGTGGTGCCACACCTGTAGTTCCAGCTACTTGGAAGGTTGAAGCAGAAGGATTGCCTGAGCCCAGAAGGTCGAGGCTGCAGTGGCCGTGAACGTGCCACTGCATTCCAGCCTGGGCGACAACGTGAGACTTCTACTCAAAAAAAAAAAAGTTCTCATGTCCTCATTTGTCTTTTAATCTTTTATTGGCCACTTTAAGTCATAGAACCCTTTACAATCTGATTAAAGGCATAGAACCCCCAAATATCCACCCACCCATCAACACACTACAAGAAATGTCATAGAGTTCACTATGCTCTAATAGCTTTGTGACTGACACAGTATAAAATGAGCAATCCCATCATCTATCAACTGAAACAAAACGCATTTGCTTGCTACAGAGTGAGATCAGAGATCATGGGAGGTGTCCTGGAAGCACTGACATTTCAAGTGAAATGTAACTGATAAAAAGTCAGCCTCACAAAAATCTGGCAGAAGTACATTCCATGTGGAAGAAATAGCAAGTACACAGGTCCTGGGGTGGCAGTGAGTTCCATGTGTCTAAAGAACGAAAAGGAGAAGGTAATGGACCACTGTGAGCCAGAGGAAAGTGAGGTCCGAGACGCAGGGAAGACGTAGGCCCCGTACAGAGTCTTACTGACCATGGTGCAGAGTTTGGATTCTATTCTAATGGCAATAGGAAGCCATCAAAGGGTTTAAGCCGGTAATGATATGGATATAACTTACATGTTTAAAAGATCACTGGTCAAGAATGTAGACAATGAGGCTGGGGCGCGGTGGCTCAGGTCTATAATCCCAGCACTTTGGGAGGCCGAGGTGAGAGGACTGCCTAAACCCACGGGTTCAAGACCAGCCTGGGCAACTTGGTGAGACCCCCCATCTCTACAACAAATCAAAAAATTAGCTGGGCGTGGTGGCATGTGCCTATAGTTCCAGCTACTTGAGAGGCTGAGGCAGAAAGATCGCCTGAACCCAGCAGACTGAGTCTGCAGAGGCCGTGAGCATGCCACTGCCCTCCAGCCTGGGAGACAGAGTAAGACTCCCACCAAAAAAAAAAAAAAATGTACAAAATGGGGAAAGGATGATGGCGCCAAAAAGGGAGGCAAGACCTGAACTTATCACCATAGTCTACGGAGAGATAGTATGGTGGTGGCTTAGACCAAAGTGTAAACTGTAACAAAGACAGAAAAATGTAGAAATATTCATGATTTGAGGCATATTTTGAGGTAGCACTAATAGACCTTAGTGATGTGAGATAAGCAACTTAACAGTCAGTGGTACTATTTTTTGTGAAAAAGATTACCCAGACAGAAATCACCTCTGAACATATCAAGTTTAATGGCGCCTTCTCATCATCCAGAGATCTCAGGGAGGCAACAGGTACTATTTCCTACGCCACCCTCCTGCTGGATATACCCCACAGAGCAGATCTCCGTTTCTAGAAACAAAACTGGGACCCCAAACACAGCTGCTTCCCACACATCCTCGGCCCAGTAAAGTCATACACTAGATTATTTTCATATCTGCTCAAACTACAGAACACAGTTTGTTATGCCAGATAGTGACATACTCATAACCTGAAATAATCAAAAGATCAATTTAAAAGAGGCTATACTAACCCTTTCTCATAGACAATTAAGCTAAGACACTTAATCCCTCAATTGATTTCTCTTGATCAAGAATAGGATGAGGTAAAAACTTAGATTGTCTAATCTATAAACCATGGTTTTCACATGAATATACTCTGGGTTGAATTGTGTCCCCTGAAGATGTCAAAGTTTTAACCCCTCGGTACCTGTGAATGTGACCTAATTTGGAAACCGGGCCTCTGCAGATGATCAAGTTAAGATGAGATCATTAGGATTTGAGACCTTAACCAATATAACTGGCATCCTCATAAAAAGAAGAAATTTAAGCTGGGCTCGGTGGCTCAGCCTGTAATCCTGCGCCTTGGGAGGCTGAGGTGAGTGGATTGCCTGAGCCCGTGGGTTCGAGACCCGCCTGGGCAACTTGGTAAGACCTCATCTCTACAATAAATTTAAAAAAAAAACTAGCCGGGCATGGTAGCGTGTGCCTGTAGTTCCAGCTACTTGGAAGGTTGAGGCGGAAGGATCACCGGAGCCCAGCAGATGGAGGCTGTGGTGGCCAGGAGTGGCCACCGCACTCCAGTCGGGGCAACAGAGTGAGACTCTGACTCAAAAAAAAAAAGAGGAAATTTGACACAAATCCAAGTACTCACGCGAGGGAGAATGGCATGTGAACATGCAGGGAAGACTGGAGTGATGCCTCCACAAGCCAAGGAATGGCAAAGACTGCCAGCAACCCACTGGACACTAGAGGAGAGGCATAGAGCAGATTCTCCTTCCCGACACCACACAAGAACCAACCCTGCCATCAGCTTAATCTCACGACTTTTAGTCTCCAGAACTGTGAGACAAATGACTTCCATTGTTCTAAGCCACCCAGTGTCTGGTTCTTTGCTATGGCAGCCTTAACTTAAGAAACGAATATAAGTATACTTACATAATTTTTAAAGTCTAGACTTAAAGCTTAACTGGAAAATATAAAAATGACATATCTGAATTATATAAGAGACACCAATTTCCCCCAACCCTCCAAACCTAGCAAACCTTCTTATTAAGCTTTGAAACTTTGGACAAATCATTCTCATTGAGGTTTGGTTTTCTTATTTGTAAATTAAGACCATTATACAAATGAAAGTAAAACAATGTACAATAAGTCACTTTGCAGACTATAAAAGTTACACAAACATGAAGTACTATTACTATCAACAAGAATGCAAAATTATTACCTAGAATACATATATATACATCAAGCCATTAAGTACTTACTTGCAAAAGACGTGGTCACAACCGCCTAAGCACACAGGCTCCCTCAGAATATTAGCGCTGTTTGAGGAAACAAAAACAATCAAGACTTAGGTCATTGTTAGATAAACACTTCATGCCTAACACTTCATAAATCCAAGGTTCAACACTACCGTATTTCTCTGTCTCTCAAAGCAGAAGATATTAAGGATGTATTCATTTGAAAGGCTATTACTCTCTGGTTACTGTATCATAACACACCTGCTGAATTTAAACAGCAATCACAAACTCAGTACAAATATAATATATTTTATAATGTGTTTGCTATTCAAGCATCTCTAAACCTCTTAGAGACAAAACCAACCATTGGCCACTTATTTTCAACCAATAAAGTACACTCTCCCCTAATAACCTAAATTGTAGGCCATATATCTTAAAATGTAACCTACAAATAAAATGATCATATATTGTGTTGTTCAAGGGAGAACACTTCTGTGAGTGAAGGAGGTGGTTAATAACTGAATAGGATGCTGGGACAACAGGTGTAAATCAGGACTGCCCCAGGCAAGCCAGATTATCTTGACCACAAGAATCCAAGGGTTCCCATAAGAAAGCATGGGTTTCTCACTACTGTTAAACAGTCGTCTATTTTTCACAGATGTCTTGTCAAAACTATAGTCATTTTTTTCAGTTCATAGAAAGTTGATTGTTTTGTGTTTTAAGCAATTACAAATAGAAACCATCAGGTTGGCAGTGTGCAGACTGAATGAGAGTCCCTGCACTGAACGAAGAGAGGCAGAAACAAAATATTACCAATGTTGTCCATCAAAATACCTGCTATACTTGACAGTCCTAAGAAGGTAATGGCACTTACTAAAAAACACACATCAAGCCATTATACTCAGTGGAGGTAATGTAGCCAGAGCAAACCAGAGAAGTAAAACCTTTTAAAGGATGAACGTTTTCGTGTGCTTGGTTTATTACACTAACCCTCAGTCCTTTAGTTATTTACACCATTATTATCCATTTACCTCTGTACACATACCACACATCAATACAAACATTTCTCCACATCCTTGAAAGACCAAAGTATTACATGTACATTTTAATAGATATGAACATTCAAGTGAAATTGAGCTTTTCACAGAGAACTAAAAACTGAGTACACACCCACAATGTTATTCTCAAGACATTGAGAATGGTGCTCACTGACATTATAAAACCCATTACTTTAAAAACTCACCATATCTGATTTTTTCTATATATACTGTGTAGAATATATTGATAAAAATATGAGTGCTGTGATTCTGGCAATTAAGACGATCTCTTTTAACATGCAAGCTGCTGCTATAATTTTTGTCCATCACTTCTGCTAAACCTAACCTCCTCTTTCTCAATTAGGTGTGTCGAATTCTACTTCACTGGAAGCTCTGCCATTGCATCGACAGGTACACAGGTAATCTCTCCTTCAGCCTGGGGGGGGGGACGGCCAGGCGTGGTGGCTCATGCTGCAATCCCAGCACTTCAAGAGGCTGAGGCAAAAGGATTGCCCAAGTCCATGGGTTTGAGACCACCCCGGGAAACTTGGCGAGATCTCGTCTCTACAATAAATCAAAAAATTATAGCCAGGCATAGTGGCACATGCCTGTGGTTCCAGCTCCTTGGAAGAAGGAGGTGGAAGGATCCTGAGCCCAGCAGGTCGAGGCTGCGGTGGCCGGGAGTGTGCCACTGCACTCCAGCCTGGGCGACAGAGTGGGACTCCAACTCAAAAAAAACAAAACAAAACAAAATACTCTCTTTTGATCCTACTTCCCATTCTACCTTCTGCCCATCTCTTCCCTTTCTTGACCACATAAAAGTTCTTAAATAAGTGCTCTAAGGGCCCAGCGCGGTGGCTCATGCCTATAATCCCAACACCTTGGGAGGCTGAGGTGAGAGGACTCCCTGAGCCCACAGGTTTAAAACCAGGCTGGGCAACTGTGGCAAGACCCCATCTCTACAATAAATCAAAAAAATTAGCCGGGCGTGGTGGCGCATGCCTGTGGTTCCAGCTACTTGGAAGGCTGAGGTGGAAGGATCACCAGAGCCCAGCAGGTTGAGGCTGCAATGGCCATGAGCGTGCCACTGCACTCCAGTCTGGGAGACAGAATGAGACTACGACTCATAAAAAAATAAAGTAAAATAAGTGTTCTATATCAGCTCACTCCATCTCCTCACCTGCCTAGCTTTAAGTCCTGCCACTCTGCTGAAACTGCTCTCCAAAGCACGTCTGGTCCCTTGTTCTCCCTGACCTCTCTATGAAACAGCAATGACCTCACCTTCTTTCCTGAAATCGTTCCTTCCACTGAGTTTTATTCTCATAGCACATTTATCTGCCCATTTCAACACTTTCTTGGCTGCTTTTCCTTTTCCTACCTCTCAGTGTCAGGTATAACCCCTAGGATGCATCCACAGCCTTCTGGTTTTCTCTGGCAATTCTTGATTTGATGCCTCAATTCTGTTTCTAAACTTTAAATTTCCTTCCTACGATGACGCTGAACCCTTTACCTATGGTTCTTACCCTTCTCCCTAGCAATACCATGCTATCATGTCATTAGCAATGATTTAATATGTATGAATAACTGAACGGTTGTACTAATTGCTCTAATTGGCGAGATAGAATATATTTGTTGTTGTTAACATACAAGGAAAAAAGACACTGGAAATGTGATGAGCAGTATGTGCACGTGTGGTTTGCAGGGAAAGAGTCAAGAAAGGGGTATGGGAGCCAAACTGGGAGAGGGTGGTGCCAACTTCCAAAGAACTTCTTTTTTTTAAGTCGGAGTCTCACTCTATAGCCCAGGTAGAGTGCAGTGGAATGCTTCGGCCACCGCAGCCTCAACCTGCTGGGCTCAGGCGATCCTTCTGCCTCAGCCTTTCAAGGAGCTGGAACCACAGGTGTGTGCCACCACGCCTGGCTAATTTTTTGGTTTATTGTAGAGATGAGGTCTCACCATATTGCCCAGGCTGGTCTCGTACCATGGGCTCAGGCAATCTTTTCACCTCTGCCTCCCATAGCACTGGTATTACAGGCATGAGTCACCATGCCCAGCTAAAAAAATCTCAATGGAAGAGCTCAAAGGATGAATTCACTACACAGACGGTAGCACTGATCTTGTGTCAAAGTCAGATTTTCTTAGAATAAATAGAGCTTAGCTGAGAAGATAACCTGGAATAAAAGAATATTTTGCCAAGTACAGAGGCACACTGTATAGTGCCAGCTACTCTCAGGAGGCTGAGGCAGGAATATTGCTTGAGCCTAGAAGATCGAGTCTGTTGTGCACTGTGCTGATGCCTATAAATAGCTACCACACTCCGGCCTGGACACCAGAGGTAGGAAGACTCCATCTCACTGAAAAAAAAAATTTATTACAACTAGGAGATATGTAACAAGATTTTAAATGCATCCAACTTTAATTCAGTTTATTCCACTGCCAGGAATGTATCCTTCAGAAACACAAGATACTTGCAAAAATCAAACTTCGAAACAGCAAAGATTATCTAGACAAGATTCTAAAAGCTTCCAGAGATTGAAAAATAATAAAAGTAAAAGGCATCTGTATTATAAAACAGCCTAAGATGTCTCCAGAGTAACAGGAGGTATGACAGAACTGCGGAGCAAAGCCTTCAAAATAATAATTGAAAATTGTTTTGCACTTCGAATTCTATATCCACTCAACTTCCATAGTTCAAAATTAATAGTAATAGGAAAGCTCATCTTTCTTGAGAGCTTTCTTGGGAATAGGAAGTTAATAAATAATATCTAAAATGAAAAAAAATCAAGAAATACCAATATAAACATATTTGGAAATGTAGAGGAAATGCTTGAAAAACTGGTCAAAGTTAGATAGCTCAGCCTGTAATCCCAGCACTCTAGGAGGCCGAGGTGAGTGGACTGCCTGAGCCCGCGGGTTGCCCGTGGACAACTTGGTGAGACCTCGTCTCGACAATAAATCACAAATTAGCCAGGCATGGTAGCACGTGCCTGCAGTTCCAACTACTTGGAAGGCAGAGGCAGAAGGATCGCCGGAGCCCAGCAGGCCTATGCTGGGGTAGCCATGAGTGTGCCACGGCACTCCAGCCTGGGCGACTGAGACTCCAACTCAAAAAAAAAAAGAAAAACTAAAGAAGATGAAAGAGGTTGTGTCTAGACTAGAGCATAGAACTCACGGGTGATGAATGAGACAGAGAATGTTTTCCTTATGGTCTTTGTCCTATTGATTCTGCCAACTATGTTCATGTATAACTTTAATTTTAAAACATTTTAAATGTAAAGGCCCATGACAAGGATATTCACTCCAAACCCACTTGTTACAGCAAAAGACAGAAAAACCTAACTTTTTTACCAAAAAGGAAATGGTTAAGTAAATCATACTACATCCATGTGACGTATAGTATCTTCTCATCTGAGGCACATAACGTTTACATAGAGACCCTCTTAAAGGGTGCATGAGAAACCAAGTCATGGCTTACTGAGGAAGAAGATTCAAACTTATCTGTCACTCATTTAAAAAATAATGAAAGGCTATGTACTGTGTTTTTTTTTCACACATGCATGTATTATTTTCCATCTTAAAAAATTAATATTTATAAGTTCTTCATAATCTGGTAACACCCAAGCTATACAACCTTTTCCCTCATTGCTCTTCAACAAAAACTCTGCTCTGGTCAGGCTAGTGTGTTACAAGTTTCCAACAGCCTATGTTCAATTCCAACCCCATGACTTTGCTCAGGGCATTCTCCCCAGCCCAGAATAACTTACTCTTCCCCCAACAACTACACAAGCCCAGTACTTACTGGGTCAAATACCATTCAGGATGGTATAATAAAAAGGACACAAGCCAGGCTCGTTGGCTCAGCCTGTCATCCCGCGCCTTTGGGAGGCTGAGGTGAGTGGAGTGCTTGAGCCCGCGGGTTCGAGACCCGCCTGGGCAACTTGGCAAGACCTCATCTCTACAATAAATCAAAAAATTAGCCGGGCATGGTAGCGCGCGCCTGTAGTTCCAGCTACTTGGAAGGCTGAGGCGGAAGATCGCTGGAGCCCAGCAGGTTGAGCCTGCGGTGGCCGAGAGCGGCCATTGCACTCCAGTCTGGGTGACAGAGTGAGACTCCAACTCAAAAAAAATAAAATAAAAAGAACACTAAACAAATTAGCATAGGAATTCTTGGACTTTAGTATCCATGCCATGCACCCAACATGTGAAGAACACAAAGTTAACTGGCTTACTCTTTCCTAAAAGACTTCTAATCTAGCTGGGTAGCTACCTAAACCAAACTAATTTATGACTTAAGAAAGGTAAAAAATGCTCTCAAGTTATAAAGAAGAAAGATAACATCTAGTTTGGCCTCTGGAATTCAATGTCGAAACCTAAATATTTTGTACAGGTGGACCCTGACTTACAATGGTCCAGCTTCCAATTTTTCGATTTTATCATCCTATGAAAGTGACACACATTCAATAGCGACCTGACTTTGAATTTTGATCTTTTCCCAAGCTAGTAATACGTGGTATGATGCTGGGCTATAGCAGCAAACCACTCTGTTTTCACCGTCAGTACAGAATTTAATGAATTACACAAAATATTAAACACTTTATTATAAAACAGGTTTTGTGTTAGATGATTCTGCCCAACTGGGCTAATGTAAGTATTCCAAGTACATTTAAAGTAGGGTAGGCTAGCTGTATTAAATGCATTTTCAACTTACAATATTTTCAACTTACAATAAGTTTATCAAGACAGAACCCCATCATAAGTCCAGGAGCATCTGTATTTTAACTGCTCGATTTTCCATTTTTCTTTTCTCCAAATAGGCTGGAGCCCTACAGACAAGAAATCTTGACTTCCATTTTTCTCTGGGCACCCCAACCCACAATTACCTACCAAGCATGGTGCTATATGAACAGCAGAATTTCAACAAATTCTGAGTGAATGAACCAAATGGAAGACTATATACCAAAATGTATTTATATTAACAATTCCATTTTATCCTCACCCTATTTTCTGTTTGATATACATATATATTAGATAGAAAAAAATACACAGACGAATAAGAAGAGATATTTACATGGTAACAGGATTTCTGCACCCGAATCCTCTTTCTCCCCCTCTGCAGTCACACTTCTGTAACTTTACATGTAGTTCATTTGCAAAGATCAGTGCTGTCAAAAGATAACTTAGGAAAGAACTAAGCAGAGTGAGAACAAACTATTTTCTTAAAGTTCCTAATGCTATAAAATGTTCTTTTCCAAGAAAAAAAGGAAGGTAAATTCGGTTGAGATTACAATACTGAGGCAGACCTATTTCTTAACTGAATGCCTCCCCTAAGCTTCCATGAGATATCAACTGCTATTTAATATTAGGCAAGATAGTTCCCACATTGTTCTTACATTTTAAAGAATACTCGAGATAGTTTTAAGTTGTGGACCAGTGTATTGAGCATCGAAATGTAAAGGTTCTCCAAGCTAATCCAACATTTTTGGTGTTTATCTTTAGAACAAGCAAACAATGTGTTTAACAAGGAAGATAGATAATGACATGGAACCTATCGCGGAATCTTAGTAATTCAAGTAAATCAACTAAGTCTTTCTGGTATTATTGCAAAGGTCCTTCAAATGTGATCCTACCTTTACCTAAATTCTCCCATATATTAATTTAGCAAACACTAAGAAACCATGTGCCTGGCGCTATGGCTACAAATGTGACCCTAACTTTACTGAACGTGTAGTACAAGTGAAAGAGACAGGCATCAATCAGATCATCTCAACACTACATGAATAAATAAATCTCACCAATAAATAAATTCTACTTTGAAGGATATGATGCTAGCTGAACAGCCACAATCTATGCTTTTTTTTTTATTATGTTAAACTTCAAAAAAAAAAAAAGCTTTAAACAGTATTTTGCATCCAGTGGACTCTAGTAATTACAAAATCTGCAAACTGGAGTGAGCCTTAAATATCAACGCATCCATTTTCCCAGTGTTACAGGTGAGGACACCGGAGTTGCAGGAAAGCTATACAAAATGGTCTCCTTAAGAAGCAAGCAGGCAACTTGGTGAGACCGCATCTCTACAGTAAATCAAAAAAAAAAAAAAATAGCCGGGTATGGTAGCGCGTGCCTGTAGTTCCAGCTACTTGGAA
>NW_006995860.1:91991-97052 GCF_000164805.1 Carlito syrichta
AAAAAAAAAAAAAAAGAAGCAAGCAAGCTAGTCGCGGTGGCTCCAGCCTGTAACCCCAGCACTTTGGGAGGCTGAGGCAAGAGGATCTCCTGAGCTCAGGGGTTAGAAACCAGCCTGAACAACTTGGCAAGACCTCATCTCTACAATAAATCAAAAAAATTAACTAGGCGTGGTGGCGCACGCCTGTAGTTCCAGCTACTTGGAAGGCTGAGGCAGGAGGATTACCTGAGCCCAGCAAGTCAAGGCTGCGGTGGCTATGAGCGTTCCACTGCACTCCAGCCTGAGTGACAGAGTGAGACTCCAACTCAAAAAAAAAAGAAAGAAGTTGACTATATGAGCCAACTGAAGACCATATGCTGTTGTTAGGCTACTCTAGGATTTGACCCTGTCTTAATTCCCTGCTCACCTGACCCCCGTCTTTGTTTACAATCCTTTTTGGCATAGTTATTTGCTAATAACTGCCACCTGATTCCATTGACTAACTCTACCTGTACCTGAAGGCCCAATTCAAAGCCCATGAAGCTCTCCTCCACTGGCCCCGCCCAAGTACTCTTTCAGCAGTCCACTGACCTGCATCATAATCACCTTGAACTGTGTGTACATTTTATTCCTGAGAATAAAGCATACATCCCTTAAAGGTAGACAGAGAAAAAGCATAACTTTACCACCACTAACGCAGTGCCTTAGTAATTTCTTGTTGTTCTAATAAATAACCAGTGCCAAAGCAAACCAAAGGTAGCAATCATCTCATTTAAGGATCACGCACCTGTAAGAATGCCTCTCAACATTCAAAACTCACGAGGAAAGGCAGACACCGAATGCAGGCGTCTGGAAAACTATCCTCTACTTGACAAATATTCATATGGCACTGAGTACGTAACAAGCACTGATCCAAGAATCATAAGTATCAATTCATTTAATCCCCTTTTTAAGGTAGAAACTACTAACTCATTTTGCAGATGAAGAGAAAGCATACAAAGGTGAAATAACTTGATCAAATCACCAAGTCAGGATTTGAAGCCAGGGAGTTTGACTCTAGAATCCATGCTCTTAAGCACTAAACTATACTGCCTCAAAATATGAGGAAATGCAGCCTTAATCTTAATTATCTTTCAAGCAAGAGATAATTTTTTTAAGTCGCCTATCCTAAAAGTTACAAGATTACTTTTTAACCTTCCTACTAAAAGTTTAAAAGACCCAAGTTACAATTGTCATAGACGCCTAACCCACTCTCATCCCTAAAATATGTCAAGAGGTACCTAATTATTTCAATTCACAAAAGAGTATCATATGACACCAGGTGTTTTCACACTCCAGTTATTATCATTTCCTGCTTCCTTTAGGGACACATTATTGCAGTGCTTGCTGCCAGCCCCTCAAATGATATGGTCTTCCTGTCTCATTTTTTCCCCAAATCTTTAAATAACTTCTATCTGGTTGTGAGGCTTGGCCCTAACACAAATGCCACATCTGGCCTCTTGAACACTTTCATCAGGTTTACCCTGAAGCCGTACTCATGTTAAAGGTCAAGAAAGGATGCCCTGTTATGTAGCCAATCCACCTTCGCCGGCAAGTAATGCTTGCTGCAAAATAGATCTAATGTGCTACACAAGACAGATGACAGCTGGGAACACGGATAGATGACAGCTGCAAGCTGAATGTGAGGGTAATTGGGGTAATCACTAGCCCACTGGGTAGAACTCTGAAACTCTGTATAAAAGGACATACTGACACCATCCCAAATAATATGACACTGCTCTGAATGGTGGGTAGCAAAGGTAGGAAGTCAACCATCTTGAGTGCTCCTTTCCAGCAACCATGTCAGGCAGCAGTAGGAAGAAAGCGTTTCCCCCTTGGGTAGGGTGCAGCTGGCCATGCTTTCCTCGCTACAGATAGGGCCAAACTTGCAGAGACACCAAGAGAAGAAAGTAAAATCATTTCTAAATATTAAACTCCATATGGGAACAGGCACGGTGGCTCACACCTATAAACTCAGCACGTTGGGAGGCTGAGGTGGAAGGACTGCTTGAGCCCAGGAGTTTAAGACCAGTCTGCGCAACATAGCAAGACTTTGGATCTACAAAAAATAAAATAAATAAATAAAATTAGCCAGGAGTGGTGGCGTATGCCTATAGTCCCAGCTACTCAGGAGGCTGAGGCTAAAGGATTGCCTGAGCCCAGGAGGTCGGCTGCTGTGAGCAGTGACCATGCTACTACACTCCAGCCTTGGTGACAACCCTGACTCAAACAAACACACAAAAAACGATGTGATATAAAATTTTACAGCAAAAAGGACTTTTAAACATTTTACTGTGAAGATAGTTTGGCAAACTATTGCCTGTGGGCCAAATCAGGTCTTCAGCAAATAACGGTTTTTATATTTTTAAGGGATGTTAAAAAAAAAAAAATTAACAAGACCATAAACTGTGGTGAGCAAAGTCTTAACTATTTACTATCTGACCCTTTGCAAAAAAAAAAAAAAAAAAAATGCAAAGCTCTATGTGAAAATATGCATTCTCAGAGTTAAGACTTAGTTCATCTATCAGTGGTTCATACACTAATTTTAAAAATAAATAGATGGCATCCAATATCACTCTCTGGTCAAATAAATTAACCATATTAAAAGTCTGGGCCTAGTTACTTATATCTATTTTCAATCCTTTGGTTCTTACTATCTGTTCATTCCAGTTAGAAACCAAAAAAATATAGGGTAGGGGATAAAAAGTGAAACAGGCTTTCTTGGATTTCAGGTCAACCTATAGATTACTCATACAGATTGCCTATTTTATATCTCTCAACTCGTGTAGCAAGCAAAGACTACACTCTTTTTGTATAAGACACTATTATTCACCATTTATTCTACAACCGCCACACTCAACACTTTGCACATATAATTTCACTTAGTTTCTCCCTTTCCATAGAATATAAGATCCATAAGGACTGAGGTTTTCGTCTGCTTTGTTCCCTGACAAATCCACCCAAACCCAGAACAGAGTCTAGCACTTTGCAGGAGCTCAGTAAATCTATTATTATTGGTGAGTCTTCACAGGAGAAAGAGATGATTCTTGTCATTGTAGATGGGGAAAATGAGTCTCAGAGTGGTGGAGTGATTGGCCCACTCAGTAGTGTCAAAGCTGAAGCCTGTACCAGATGGTCTGACTCGGCAGTCTAGTGAACTACTACGTGTCCATACAGAAATGTGCCGACTGAACATCTAACTTTTGCCGAACTATTAACACGTGAACTATAACTGCCTCTGTTATTGCAACTAGCAAGGCCAGTTTTAAATCTCTTATTCTTGGATGACTTACGTGCTGTGAGAAAACATACATACACACACACACAAGCCCAACTCAGAATGTCATGTACTTATTCTAGCTAAAGTGTCACTTTTCTAAGAAACTCAGTTATTTCATTTTGCCACAGATAATAAAAGTTTTTGGAAAACAAAATGTAAGTGCAAAACTCAGTGACAGTTCAGTTCTTTTCAGTCTTAAAGAAAAAGTTGGCCAGATACAGTGGCTCATGCCTGTAATCCCTGCACTTTGGGAGGCAAAGGCAGGATTGCTTGAGCCCAGGAGTTTGAGACCCGCTGGGCAACACAGTGAAACTCTGTCTTAAAAAAAAAAAAAAAAAAAAAATCAAAAAATCAGCGTGATGGTGCACACCTACAGTCCTAGCTACTCAGGAGGCTGAGGCAGGAGGCTCTCTCGAGACTGCAGTGAACTGTGATGTGATTGTGCCACTCTAGCCTTGGCGACAGAGACCCTGACTCAAAAAATAAAAAAAAAGAAATAAAGAAAAAGTTATGTTACTTATGCTTTGTGCATAAGAAGCGTTGCAGTAACGAAGTTCTTCATTTGGAAATGAAGAGAGGAGAAAAAAAAAAAATCAGAGGAAAAAATCAAAACAAAGCCCCCAAAAGAAATAGGGTCCTGACACACACTAACAGAAGGACAGCTAGTCAGAATGATCTTGGGGCGAAAATGCTGAGCCACACACCCAACCAGTGCTTGACACAAATGCTTCAGAAGACATGAAGAGGGAGACCAAGCCCTTCTTGGTCTCCAGACTAGAAAGAGCGACAGGAAAAGCAAGGCGTACCACTCCTGACAATAGTGTCTTGGACAGAAGGAAAACCCAGAACGGGCTCCCATGGTGGGGCATCGTGAAGGATAGCAAGCAAAAACGATAATAAACAGCTTCGCTCAGAGCCGAAGCCCAGGCCTCAGAGCTTTCTTACCAAACCAAGGAAGTAAGAAACTGAACGAGAAACAGAACGGGGGTTTCCACCACATGGCCATCTTCCATCTTCCATCTACCCGCAACACGAAGTCCCCAACACTCCACTCCCCCCCGAAAAAAGCTGTTGCGGGGCAAATGCCAAAAAGGCCATCAGCAAAGAGCGACGGCTGCTTCAAACTCAAGGTGCCGGGACCCGGGATGGTGGAGGGCGGAGAGCCGGACGCGGTGGTTCACACCTGTAATCCCAGCACTTTGGGAGGCAGAGACGAGAGGATTGCCCGAGCCCAGCGTTCAAGACCAGCCTGGGCAACTTGGCGTGATCTTCCCTCTACGATAAAACAAAAAATTAGCCGGGCGCGGCGGCTCACACCTGTAATCCCAGCACTCTGGGAGGCAGCGAGGAGAGGACTGCCTGAGCCCAGGGGTTCGAGACCAGCCCGGGCAACTTGGCGAGCCCTTGTGGCTACAACAAACAAATAAATTAGCCGGGACGGTGGCTCGTGCGTGTCACCCCAGCACTCTGGGAGGCGGAGACGAGATTGTCCGAGCCCAGGGTCCTGGACAACTGAGCGCCAGCACCTCTCTCCAATAAGTCAAAAAATTAGCTGGGCGCGGTGGCCCACGCCTGGAATCCCAGCACCCCGGGAGGCAGACAGGAGAGAACTGCCTGAGCCCACGGGTTCGAGACCAGCCTGGGCAACTCGGCGAGCCCTGGTGTCTACAACAAATCAAAAAATTAGCCGGGCGCGGGGGTGCATGCCCGTGGTTCCGGCTCCTGGGGAGGCCGAGGCGGAAGGATCGCCGGGGCCCGGCAGG
>NW_006995860.1:97072-98808 GCF_000164805.1 Carlito syrichta
GCCCGACTCTGACTCTGAATCCGGGAGCCGACGGGCGTGTTCGGGGCCCGGCCACAGCCGCTCCGAGCTGGCATCGCTGTCCTCGGGGGGGGACGCCGCTGGCAGCAGCCGAGGTGGAGCCACGCTTTTTAAAGTTGCTCCTAGGCCGGGTTGACCTCCATCCTTCCTTCCCACTGTCTCCCAGGTCCGACCTCATAAGGTGAGCTCCTCGGCATCGCCCCGTCAAGCAGGGAAGGCTCTTCGGGGGGCGGGCGGCCGGGAGGACCCGGCAGCGAGCCGGACGCCGCAGGCCAGAGAGCCGACCCCGGCCGAACGGTTACCGCGTCCGGGGCGGGGAGCGCGGGAGCGGCGGGCGCTCGGCGGCGGCTGGAACTAGTTCGAGTCCCGGCGCGCCGGACTCGGGGGCGGGGCCTAGGGGCCTGGGGGCGGGGCCTGGGGGCGGGGCGGCTGAAATTGGCCAACGTCTGGCCGCGAGGGACCGGTGGGCGGGGCCTCGGGGCGGAGCCGGGCGGCTGAAACGCGCCCAAGTCCCCGCGCGCGGGACCCGGGGGCGGGGTCTAGGGGCTTAGGGGCGGGGCAGGGAGGCTGAAATTCGCCAACGTCCGGTCGCGAGGAGCCAGGGGGCGGGGTCCAGGGGCGGGGCCGGGTGGCTGGAACGCGCCAAAGTCCCGGCGCGCTAGACCCAGGGGCGGGATTGCGAGAGCCCGCCAGGGACCCGGGGGCGGGGCCAGGCGGTAGAAGCGCTCCAGAGTCTCTGAGCGCGGGACTCAGGGGTCGGAGTCGCGAGAACCCGCGAAGGGCCAGTGGGCGGGGCCTAGGAAACCGGGACGGAAACTCGGGATCTCGCCGAAGGGCCGAGTGGGCGGGGCCGTGGGCGGGGCCGTGGGCGGGGCGTGGCGCGTCGTGCCCCGGTGGTCGGTCGGAAGGGGGCGGGGCCTTAGGCCTCGCGGGGTCGCCCGGAGGGCTAAAAGCCAACCCTGGAGCCAGTCTTCTTCTCCTGGAGCAGGTAGGCTAGGGAACCTCAGCCAAACTTAATCGTAGGGGAAAATCACAAACCGAGAAACTTTTAGTTGAGCGTTATCTGTAAAGAGTGGTGTTTTGACTCCTGTTGAATTTGGGAAAGCTTTTGCCCAGGACACTGAAGGTCAGGACACTGAAGGTACCACTCATTATTCCTAAGGAAGTAGCTTTTTATTTTTCTCCTCCCATCCTCATCTGTGAAGTGTTAAGAGTCTAGTTAAAAGGAAGGTTTATCTAATTTTAACTGGTTAGACATATCTGCTCAAAGGCATGTTTAAAGTTTTCTGATCTGCTTTTGAAACTTGACTGGTATAAGGTTTCATACAACTTGTTTGTTAAAGAAGTCTGCATTCCTCATAAGGCTCTTTCATTGATTGCCCAATTTTGCAGATAACACATACAAAGCACCCCTTCTCTTCTCCCTGCCCACCCAAAACCAGTGCCAAGTCCTTGCATTTTTTTTGCCCTAATTTGTCTCAAGCCTACCCACATCTCTCCATCTCTGCTCCCAATAGCCCCAGTTACCTCATCCTCACTTAGATTCCTATCATAGCTTTCTGGTATCTAAGTGTCCACCCAGGTCCCCTTCAGTCCCTGTAGCCACCTAAAACATTTCAAAACAAAACTCATGTTGGCACTCCTTTTTCTTAAAACTCTTTTCTTTTTTTTAGTTGGAGTCTCACTCTGTCGCCCAGGCTGGAGTGCAGTGGCACGCT
>NW_006995860.1:98828-168927 GCF_000164805.1 Carlito syrichta
GGCTAATTTTTTTTTTTTTTTTTTTAATTATAGAGATGAGGTCTTGCCAAGTTGCCCAGGCTGGTGTCGAACCCCTGGGCTCAGGCAATCCTCTTGCCTCGGCCTCCTAAAGTGCTGGGATTACAGGCCTGAACCTCCATGCCAAGCCTTCTTAAAACTCTTTAAAGGTATTTTTCTGCTCTTTGACCAGGCCAACACCAGCCTCTTGTCAAAACATTGGGCTTTCCTTCGGGTCATTAAAAGCCCCTATATCTTGCTGCCTCAGGGCTTTTGCACAGAGATCCCCTGTGGAACCTCTTCCCCTGCCTCATTCTTTATTGCTCAGCACAAATATCATTTCTTCGGTTTTCCTAGCCCCTGGATTAGATCCCTTCAGGTGCTTTATCTCATGGTTTGTATGCACATATGTGTGTTTCCCCTCCTAGCCCCAAACCTCCAAAAGGCCAGACTGACTGCCTCTGACTCCTTTCCCAGTGTAGCACCATGTGCCACAGGCTGTGCTTGGTTTCAAGTAGGTGCTCAGTATTTGCTGAATCACTGGACTACCTACAAGCCACACCCAGTTGTAGGGTGTGGTTTGTAGGTCTATTATTACCCAGGTGTGGTTTGTAGGTGTGGTTTGTCAGTCTATTATTACCTGCCTTAAGCCTCATAGGAACCCTATGAAATTTGTACTAGTATCTGTTATGGACTGAATGTTTGTGTCACCATCAGACTCACATGTGAGTGATGCCAGGTGGGATGCGACACAAAATTCATAGATTCTTTGGATCAACCCTAAAATGAATTTCAGAATGACCAGCAAAGTTTATCAGAGAAAGAAGAGGAAGAGAGAGACAGTCAGAGCTGGCATGGGCAAGAGAAAACATGCTTTTTGATTTTTACAATAGACCTGAGATACCTTTACAATGATTGATATGCTAAAGAGGGTGGAGCCCAGGTAACTGCCACTCCAAGATTGATATCTCTCTGCTTCTAATGGGGAAGAGGGGTGGTCTTTTCCAGACCCCATTGTCTTCTGCAGGAGACCTGCCAGGCATTTCCAATTCACAAGTTCAGGAGCTAAAAGGTGGTTTTATTATCATTTCTATGGTTTGGTTAGTTAAGGGGTGGTGTTTGACCTTCCATCTTCAACAGGGAACCTGAAAGGTTTTGCGATTATATGCTAAACCATAAAATGATAGGTTGGGCTGTCCTGTTCTTATAACTGATGGGATTTTCTTTTGATTTGCCAAGAGGGTGGGATAAGCTGGCAGCTTGGCCTGCAGTAGAAACATGTAATAAAAAAATGAACACTTTCTAAAACCTGCCTACAGGAAATGTATCTATCTATGTCTAAACTGTGCTTGCTACCCTGCCTCACCAATGTGATGGTATTTGCAGGAGGAGCCTTTGGGAGGTAATTAGGTATGAGGGTAGAGCCGCTATGATGGAATTCCTGTCCTTATAAGAAGAGTTCCTTCTCTGTTCACCATATGAGGACACAGTAAGAAGGTGGAAGAGGGCCCTCACCAGAACCCTGCCATGTTTGTACCCTTATCTCAGACTTCCAGTCTCCAGAACCGGGAGAAATAAATTTCTGTTGTTTAAGCCACCCAGATTATGGTAGTTTGTATTTTGTTATAGCAGCTAAGACTTTCTTTAAAAAAGAAAGTAGGTGTGACTCAGAGATCTTAATTTACTTGCTTAGGTAGAAGCACAGATAAGGACAGAATTTTAACCGAGGTCTTTTTGATTTTTTTTTTTTTCTTTTTTGAGTTAGAGTCTCACTCTGTCGCCCAGACTGGAGTGCAGTAGCCGCTCCCGGCCACCGCAGCCTCGACCTGTTGGGCTCCAGCGATCCTTCCGCTTCAGCCTTCCAAGTAGCTGGAACTACAGGCGCGCGCTACCACCGCCTGGCTAATTTTTTGATTTATTGTAGAGATGAGGTCTTGCCAAGTTGCCCAGGTGGGTCTCGCACCCGCGGGCTCAACCAATCCACTCATCTCAGCCTCCCAAAGACGTGGGATTACAGGCTGAGCCACCAGGCCTGGCTGTCTTTTTGATTCTTAATGGCTTCACTAAATTTTGAAGGTGCAAGGAATTTAAGTGACTTGGCCAAAGTTAGTAAGAAGTAGAATGAGTAAAACTAAACAAGATCTCATAAAGTGTTTTAACTAGATCTGTGATAACACATAAGCCAAATTTTATTTTAAAACTCCGTGAAGTTAGTCCTTGATTATTAACCCTGTTAAGCCATTTCTTACTCTGCTGAGCAATCAAACTCTAGAAAATTTGAAATGTTAAAACGTGAAGAGATATTGTGGTGTTAATAGAGTAAACTGAGGACTTCAGGAGTCGGGCAGTGCCACATCTAACTCCACTTCCGCTATATAATTGTGTGATTTAAGTCAAGTCTTAAGCTCTCTGAGTATTAGTTTCCTTACCTGCAAAATGGAGATGATGCTTATCATGTAGATTTTGGTGATTATTAAATTAAAATCACCTACATGATAAGTATTCAGTAAGTAGTAGCTAATTGAAGCTAATCTCTCTTAGCTGAGCACTGTGGCTCACACCTATAACCCCAGCACTTTGGGAGGCGGAGGCAAGAGGACTGCCTGGGCAATTTGGCGAGAACTAGTCTCTACAATAAATCAAAAAATTAGCCGGGCATGGTGGTGCACGCTTGTAGTTTCAGCTACTTGGAAGGCTGAGGCAGAAAGATCGCCCGAGCCCCCGAGCCCAGTAGGTCAAGGCTGCCGGTGGCCGTCACTCCAGCCTGGGCGACAGAGTGAGACTCTGAGTCAACAAAAACAACAACAGCAGAAACCAGAATAAGATCTCTTACATATACACTATATATACATACTATGTATATATATGTATATATTCAATATTGTTAATGCTTTATTTACCAAAGGGTAACACTGAACATTTTTATCAGATGCTTTTTAATTAGGGCACAATTTAACTGTTACCAGGATTGAAAGGAGGTACCTACAGAAACATAGAATAAACTTAGTTTAGCATAAACTTTTTGCCTCAGCATAGCCTTTTTTTTTTTTTTTTGAGTTGGAGTCTCACTCCATCACCCAGGCTGGAGAGCAGTGCCACGCTCCTGGCCACCACAGCCTCGACCTCGACTGCTGGGCTCAGGTGATCCTTCCACCTCAGCCTTCCATGTAGCTGGAACTACAGGCATGCGCCACCACGCCCGGCTAATTTTTGTTGCTTTATTGTAGAGATGAGATCTCGCCAAGTTGCCCAGGCTGGTCTCCCAAAGTGCTGGGATTATAGGCGTGAGCCACCGCGCCCCGGCCCATAACCATTTTTGCTTAGACTTTACCCTGACACACTTTGAGTCTATCACAGGTTAGACATAGATAGATAAATTTCCAATAGGCAGGTTTTAGGAAGCATTCAGACGTTCTACTGCAGGCCAAGTAGCAGCCTACTCTACCCCCTCCACAAATCTCCGTCAGATACAAGACAAGGACAGAGCCATAGAAATGATCATAGACCATCTTTTGGTCTAGGAGTTTGGATTGAAAATGTCTGACAAGTCTCTTGCAGGAAAACCCCCACCCCTTGTCTCCTCCCACCTAGCCCATGAGGTGCTAATGTTTGGCAACCTGAAGATCTAAGACTCATGTGGCTACAATCAACATCAAAGACCAGCAGCCCTGGACACTCCTCCAGGCCAAAACCCCCTTATCCCAAAGACTCTCAAATATACCAGTTCATAGCCCTTCAATGCCACACTTGCCTCTGAGTGTCAGTCCCCTTTCCAATCTGTGAAAGGTGAATAATAAAACTTTTACTTCTTTCTACTTTCTTCCTTGTTGCAATCTTGCATTACTCCTGTGGAATCAGCACTAGCACAGGCCCACCTCCCCTCAGAATAAATGAAAATTTCATGACTGTAATTGATCTACTTGTACAATGCTATTAAATGAAGTATGATGCAGGTGCGATTAGTGCTTTCTACTATTAGTTTCCTCTTTTCCTTTCCCCTGCCATTGCCTCATTCCCTCTCCCCGAGGTTTGTAACAGCTGTTTAAAAGTGGCCACAGCCGGGCATGGTGGCTCACACCTATAATCCCAGTACTTTGGGAAGCTGAGGTGAGAGGATTGCCTGAGTCCGCGGGTTTGAGACCAGCCTGGGCAACTTGGCAAGACCTCATCTCTATAATAAATCAAAAAATTAGCTGGGCATGGTGGCGCTTGCCTTTATAGTTCCAGCTAGTTGGAAGGCTGAGGCGGAAGGATCGGCTGAGGCGTAAGGATCGCCTGAGCCAAACAGGTCGAGGCTGTGGTGACCGGGAGTGTGCCACTGCCCTCCAGCCTGGGTGACAGAGTGAGACTCCAACTCAAAAAAAAAAAAGTGGCAACAGTAAAATCATAAAGGGAATAAATGAGGTCACTCTCCCATGTGCAACTTCCTAATCCATTTCTTTCCTTCCAGCTTTGCTCTGCAGCTCAAGTTGTCGGTGTTTTGCTTGTAGTGGAGATGGGATGTGTGTTTGTTTTCAGTTTGTTTGTTTTTTTTTTTTGAGTCAGTATTTCACTATGTGGCCCAGGCTGGAGTGCAGTAAAACGCTCACGGCTATCACTGCCTCGACCTGCTGGGCTCAGGTGATCCTTCCTCTCAAGTAACTGGGACTACAGCCATGTGCCACCATGCCCAGCTAATTTTTTTTTTTAATTGTAGAGACAAGGTCTCACCAAGTTGTCCAGGCTGGTCTCAAACCCGTGAGATCAGGCAATTCTCTCATCTCTACCTCCCAAAGTGCTGGGATTACAGGCATGAGCCATCACACCCAGCTGGGATGTGTGTTTTTGAACCAACTCTCAACCCTGGATTCTGAGTTTCGAGAGCCAATTCCTTCTCCCATGTTCACACTTGTGTATGTGTGTAAAAAATGGGCAACCTTCCCAGGATGACATACACCAACAATTCTTCTCCCAGAGAAAATGTTCTACTGGAAACTCTCATCTGTCAATAGTGTCTTAGTAAAGCCTTAATTTAGAGTATTAACAGTACCTCTTTTCACTTTAAAAAGGGCTAAATGGCATCTTCCCTTTCCGAGTTACCCTGCAAGGACTTCCCATGTACGTAAAAGTTGAGGCTTGTTGCTCTATTTCATTCTTAGTCTTTTCTCTTCCGACTAAGGAGGCGTCCCAAGTACAAGTATTCATCCTTCCCTCGTGTACCACTCTGATCCTGGAGGGATTCTGAGGCATACCGATTAGCTTGCTTTAACCTGTAACCCATCCTTCTCTCCCCCTGCCCTATCACCTCTCATATTCCCCATTGCTCCAATTAGCCTCTGTAGTGCTACTATGTTACAAAGGTGTCCCCAGCCTGGATCCCTTTTCTGATCTTCAGACTCAATGTAATGGTTTGTTGAAAACAGTCTAGGCTGGGTGCAGTGGCTCAGCCTGCAATCCCAGCACTTTGGAATGTCAAGGCAAGAGAATTGCCTGAGCCTGAGGTTCAGCTTGGGCAACTTCGTGAGACCTCATCTCTACAATAAATCACAAAACTAGTCAGGCATGGTGGCGTGCATCTGTGGTCCCAGCTACTTGGAAAGCTGAGGCAGAAGGATAGCCTGAACCCACCAGGTCGAGGCTGCAGTGGCCATGAGCGTGCTGCCGCATTCCAGCCTGGGTGACAAGAATGAGACTCCAACTCAATAAAAAAATTAGCCAGATGCAGTGACTCATCCCTGTAATCCCAGCACTTTGGGAAGCTGAGGCAAGAGAATTGCCTGAGCCTGGGGTTCAAGACCAGCCTCGGCAACTTGGTAAGACCACGTCTCCATCTCTACAATAAATCACAAAAACTAGCCAGGCGTGGTGGCGTGTGTCTGTAGTTCCAGCTACTTGGAAGGCTGAGGCGAAAGGATTGCCTGAGCCCAGCAAGTTGAGGCTGCGGTGGCCGTGAGTGTGCCACTGCACTCCAACCTGGGCTACAAACTTAAACTCTAACTCAAAAAAAAAAAAAAAGAAAGAAAAAGAAAAGAAAACATTCTAAATGATGTTTTTTTCCTTCGGTTGTGTTATGAAATGTTTTACAAAGTAGTAAATCTTTCTCATTTCACTTGAATAAACATATAACAAGAAAAATGGGACATCTGTAATACCCAGACTCTCCCCCCATGGAGTGTGAAGACAGCTCACAAATTCTGGCCTTTACAAGATTTCTTCCCTGGCTCTTAATTATAGTATTATACATAGGGATTGACCACTTTGAATCTGTGAGCACATTCTCTTCGGCAGATATAAATTTTGTCTGCAAGAACCTCTATGAAATTGAGAGTCCCCCCCTCAAAATGCAGTTTCAAAATAATTGATAAGGAGCAATCAAATATGGTCATTGATAGAGTGGAACAAACCACCCCCAAAATCTAGGACTGTGTTGTCTGTGCATTTGACTGAGCTTGCCTTTATATGTGAAAATGCCGTTAAGTTAAAGTTGTGCCAGGCATGGTGACTCTCGTGCCTGTAATCCCAGCACTTTGGGAGACAGAGGCAAGAGGATTGCCTGAGTCCAGGGGTTCAAGACCAGCCTGGGCAACTTGACGAGACATTGTCTCTACAATAAATAAAAAATTAGCCAGACTTGGTGGCCCTCGCCTGTAGTTCCAGCCACTTGCAAGGCTGAGGCAGAAGGATCCTCTGAATTCAGTAGGTTGAGGCTGTGGTGGCTAAGAGCGTGCCCCTTCACTCCAGCCCAGGTAACAGAGTGAGACTCCAACTTTAAAAAAAAAAAGATTATATGCTTTTTATATTTTTTTTTTCTGGAATCCAATGTAGCATTATGATTAAGTACACAGAGATCTGGAGTCAAGCAGAACTAGGTTATAAACCTAGCCCTGCCGTTTCTTAGGATTGGGTCCATGGACCTGTTGTGTGACCTATCTTGGAACTTAGTTTTATCTTTTGTAAATTAAAGATTAATGTATTACCAATCTCATTCTCCCAGGGTGATTATGAGAAAGGAATTACAGCTTATGTAACTGTGTCTTAAACCAGTAGTGAAGTACAACCCCTGGAAATCTCTTCACAATGGACTGTTGTAAACTTTAACACATGTATTAAAGTTTACCTCACAATAAGTACAAAATATATTTTCCCATTTTTAAAACTGGTTTTAACATTTTTGAGTTGTGCTAAACCAGCTACACTTACTTTAAAATTCGCTTATGAAAGAGTACATATTCTAAGCAAGAAGGAACAACTCATTCTGTGACTACTGGAACAGAAATACTTGCAATAGCAATTCCCTTGCAAATATGATGCAATAATTCTGAAAGGAAGCTAAAATCCTATTTAATGATCATAATCTCCTTTAGTATCATCTCAAAGTACCCACTGAATTCTGCACACCATCCTTGGTATAATATTAGGATCTGATAGTGAAAATCTTTATAATTTTTATTTAATTAATTTGGATACCTGTTATTTACATTATTTTGTTGCTCCCTTAACAAAAAACTGCCAGGGTGGCGGCTCACACCTATAATCTCAGCTCTATGGGAGGGAGAGACGAGAGAATTACCTGAGCCCATGGGTTCAAGACCAGTCTGGGCAACATGACGAAACCTCTTCTCTACAATAAGTCAAAAAATTAGCCAGGTGTGGTGGTGCACACCTGTGGTTCCAGCTACTTGGAAGGCTGAGGTGGAAGGATCACCTGAACTCAACAGGTTGAGGTTGCGGTGGCCATGATCAGGCCACTACATTCCAGCCTGGGAGACAGAGTGAGACTGACTCAAAAAAAAAAAAATCCTCAGCAATTAAATAGCAATTTCACCAGGTGTGGTGACTCATGACTGTAATTCCATCACTTTGGGAGGAAGAGGTGAGAGGATTGCCTGAGTCCAGGGTTCAAGACCAGTCTGGGCGATTTGGTGAGCCTTCATCTCCACAATAAATCAAAAAAATTAGCTGGTCATGGTGGCACACACCTGTAGTTTCAGCTACTTGGCAGGCTGAAGAAGAAGGATCACCTGAGCCCAGCAGGTTGAGGCTGCAGTGGCTGTGAGCGTACCACTGCACTCCAGTCTGGACAACAGTGAAACTCCAACTCAAAGATAAATAAATTAAATTAAATTAAAACAGCCATTTGGGCCTGTGTACTATAGACAGGTTATATGAAGCATACATACCAATGAGCCAAAACTAATCTGTAACCACTACCCATGGATATTATCATGATTGATGTGGATCGCATCTTGATCAGCTCAATTGTACTTATATGTAATGATCAAGTTACTGACTGCAATGCACTGTACTGAATCATTTTAACATGCCACAGTCTCTTTGACCAGTACATATAGACTCAGTCTCAATGTCATGTAGACTTTGGCCTTTAGCGTGAAAGTACCTAAGTCTTTAAGCATCTCCATATTTTGAGATGGTTTTTGAAAAGCTGTTAACACTCTTCAGGTGAGCACCTGCCAAATTTCTGTCACAGGCTCAAAAGTAACACTCTAAGGATATAGTTACATTAATATGTCCCTTCAGCAGTTGTTTTAAAAGGTTTGGTATCTTCTGTAATTCCTGATCATTTATCAAATTCGGTCTGACACAGATATTTCACTGGTCATTGTTTTTTGTTCAGTAGACTTCAGAGTTCAGCCCATTCCACTGCCTTTTATTGCTTGCTATTTTTAAGGAGACACCTCAGTAGAAACCCTCTTTTTCTGTACAGTGTAATTACTGAAGCACATAAAGCGGTTATAACAGGAATTTATCACTTTCAGGTGGAAATACTCCCAGCCAAATAAAAGATAGAGTAGGAATGCCAGAAGCAATTTATAACAGGCTCGCTGACATTTTGTGTTGAGAAGCTCTACCACTGAATAAGCATCAAGTCATAAATCTCTGTAAACGTGATTAAAGCAAGCAAGTTATTCTTTTAGGGGACACTATAATAAAAAAATGCTGTGATGCAAAGCAGGAAAATTCTGTTGACAAAAATCACCAAAAACAGCTGTCAGTAAAATTTACAAACAGCTTGTTTTAAATTCTGTTGGATTCTAGCAGCTGTTTGTTTGCACATAAAATGTTCATTTAGGAAATGAGCATTGGCCCTAGTTTGAGTTCTATTGTGTCTCAAAATTCTGTAATCAGTTTCATCAAAATCCATGCAATAATTGACATTTCTTCCAGAGGACAAGTGAGAAGTAACCAATGTATTTAAATATGCCTTATACACAATATGTGTTCAATAAATATGGGAATAAATGAATGAATGACTAGATACCGTTATCTGTAAAAGCAATGAACAATTACAAAGTGCATTTCAGCTTTAATTTTTTTTTTCATTCATATATACTGTTTTGGAAAGTATGCCTTGTTCACATTAGACTCATTTTACTAGTATTGGTGATAACCCTTAATAGCTCTTCAGCAATACATTTTAAAATTTAGTAGACATTTAAAATTTAGTTGCAATTATAAAGTCACATTCTGTGAGAGATAGTTTATGAAATGTCTCTTCAATATTTTTGCATATGCCTTTCTCTCTTTCTCCACGCTTACCTTACACTTAGCTAGCAAAGTGCTTGTTAATAAATGTTAGCACTTACTATTATTAAAAAAAAAGGTCTAGATCAAGAATAATAAAATTATAAGAATTTTTTTAGATAATAAGGACCACATTATCCTCATGGGTAACCAACTAGACAAGAACATATCTCAACTTTTAAAAATATCTGTGCTCCTCTGAAAACATGTGTATTAGCCATTTCTAGGTATTAATTCAGGAGATTGGGAAATTGAGTCAAACCAAAAAACATTATCTTAAAGATAAAGAGAATATTTTTCTCTTTATTCTTAAGCCAAACACAATAGTAGTCTTTCCTGAATTACTCAAATCATTGAGAAAAATATACTCCATTGACTTTAATTTCTAGAAAAGAATCTTTATAATCCAGATTCATCGTGTGTGTATAATCCTGACAATCCCTACCCAAAAGTATAGACACCATTTTTATTTAGTTACTTTTCCCACCATCTCAAAAAATAGTTTCTGTGTTTTTTCATCTGTGAAGTAGGGATGATAGGAAATACCCCATTGCTGTTGTATGGGAAAAAGAAGCTAATATATTTAGTATACAGAAGCTACAACCCCAACTCACCCCTCCCCACTCCTTCCCTGCTTGCTTAAGGACATCTTGTTTTTACTGCCAACACCTATGTCCTCAAGGTCTCACAGCACCAGCACCAGCCTGCTTCCTCAAGGCCACGTCTCAGGGCTACGTGACCACCAACACCTACTTCTTCAGGACTATGTGTGCTACGTGACCACCAGACCCCAGCTAGGGGGTATAAGAGGGACTTGCAAAAGAACAGGCTTCTGGTTCTTCTTTAGGGCCAGTCTTTCTTTCCTTTCCTCTAATAAATTTTCTTCACCTAACCACTCAGCTCGTTCTCTCTTTCTCCACACTTGCCTTACACTTAGCAAAGTGCTTGTTAATAAATGTTAGCACTTACTATTACTAAGAAAAACCTCTAGATCAAGAATAATAAAATTATAAGAATTTTTTTAAGATAATAAGAACCACATTATCCTCATGGATAACCAACTAGACAAGAATATATCTCAACTTTTAAAAATATCTGTGCTCCTCCAAAAACATGTGTATTAGCCATTTCTAGGTATTAATTCAGGAGATTGGGAAGTTGAGTCAAACCAAAAAACATTATCTTAAAGATAAAGAGAATATTTTTCTCTTTATTCTTAAGCCAGACAAACACAATGATAATCTTTCCTGAATTACTCAAATCATTGAGAAAAATATACTCCATTGGCTTCAATTTCTAGAAAAGAATCTTTATAATCCAGATTCATCGTGTGTGTATAATCCTGACAATCCCTACCCAAAAGTATAGACACCATTTTTATCCCATTTGAGAGAAGAGGAAAAGGGCTCCACATTTGTTTAATGACTTTCCCTAAAACATACAGCTTACAAGTAGCAGAGTAAAAAGATCCAAGTCTGCATGACTCCAAAGCCCAAGCATTTACGTACCTACATACCTAGTTTTAATTAAGTTGAATTTCAAAGGACATTGTTTAAGGTCAAATCAGTTGAAATGCCAGAGTTTCCATAAGTTTTCAGCACAATTACTCATGGTAAGTTACAGAAAAAGTTTAAGTTACAGTCTCTCCTCAGAGAATTTACTGCCTAGTTACAGACAAGACTATGGAAGAGACAATACAAATAATATGAGACAGATTATAATTAGACATTCAGTTCTATGACATATGAATATAAATATCACAAAAGGTCAAGGGAGAAAATGCTTAAAATTGCACAATGAGGATTGGAATAATCATGGACAGCTTTGTGGGAGAGGTGAAAGTGGGAATTAAGTCTTGGAAGATAGAGAGGTTTAAGTAGTAGAAGAGATTTCATATGGGCGAAATCAAAGGAACACAGACACACAAATAATAGGACAGGGAGCATCACCACCAGTTTGACTAGAGCAAAAATACTAGATTGAAGCACTTAAAATCAGTGGTTTTGTATATCAAAAATGGTCAGATAACAGCAATTTTATCTGACTCAACCTAATACCTATTAGATGGGAGTGATTATAGTTAGTATGTAGCTAAATGCAATTAGGAACTTCCAGAATTTGGAGAGAAAAGTTACCTTCTGAGAGGGTAGCTAATAGGAATCTACAAATAATGGCTGAGATTATTATCTGCTCATTTATGTCACCCTAAGAGAGCTTTGGAAATGTGGTGCTTAGATATTCAAAGAAAAGCCCCATTTCAATCAAAGTAAATACAGTAAAATTAACGAACTGATTTTTTTAAAAATTTATCTTTCTGGACAACTTGAGCCAGGCAGGCACATTATTAATAACACCCAAATTTATGTAGCTTTTTAAAATAACCACCAACGGTGTGTGTAGTTGGCATGTATGGGATCACAAAAGTCATTTATTAAATTTTTAAGAATTTTACCGACTGTTTGTTAAACACAGCCACTATTTAAAATTACATTATATGAGATTAGAATTAAATACATTTCTCTTTTGAGCTGAAGTCTCACTCTATTGCCCAGACTGGAGTGGAGTGCAATGGCCCGATCATGGCTCACTGCAGCCTCGAACTCGTGGGCTCAAGCAATCCTTCCTCCTCAGCTTTCCAAGTAGCTGGGACTACAGGTACGTGTCACTACGCCCAGTTAATTTTTTTTATTTTTTGTAGCAATGGGGTCTCTATATGTTTCCCAGGCTGGTCTTGAACTACTGGGCTCAAGTGATCTTCCTACCTTGGCCTTCCAAAGTGCTGAGATTACAGACGTGAGCTACCACGCCTGGTTGAAATTATTCATTTATTTATTTATTTTTGAATCAGAGTCTCACTCTGTCACCCAGACTGGAGTGCGGTGGCATGCTCACGGCCACCGCAGCCTCGACCTGCTGGGCTCAGGCGATCCTTCTGCCTTATCCTTCCAGGGAACTGCAATTATAGGCATGCGCCAGCATGCCCAGCTAATTTTTTTTATTTGTTGTAGAGACAAGGTCTCGCCATGTCCCCCAGGCTGGTCTCGAATCCCTGGGCTCAGGCAATCCTCTTGCCTCCACCTCCCAAACTGCTGAGATTATAGGTGTGAGCCACTGCACCTAGTCTTGAAATAATTTCTTTCTTTTTTTTTTTTTGAGTTGGAGTCTCACTCTGTCGCCCAGACTGGAGTGCAGTGGCCGCTCCCGGCCACCGCAGCCTCGACCTGCTGGGCTCCGGCGATCCTTCCGCCTCGGCCTTCCAAGTAGCCGGAATTACAGGTGCACGCTACCACGCCCGGCTGATTTTTTTGATTTATTGTAGAGATGAGGTCTCGCTGCCCAGGCGGGTCTCGAACCCGCGGGCTCAGGCAATCCATTCACCTCAGCCTCCCAAAGGCGCGGGATTACAGCCTGAGCCACCGAGCCCGGCGAAATAATCTCTTAAAGCAAAAATAATATTCAAAATTCACTTCCTAAATAATTTGCTACATCTTCTCATCATCTCTGCTTTTGATGTCATTTACATTTGAAAAACCTCTATGGTGGAAATATTATAGTAAATGATGGCGGACTCGTGGACGTCTCTTGCTAACTCTGTGTTCAGTGACATCACCTTTGAAGCTCAAAATCAACCACGATTAGAGTACTTACACCATGAGTATGGACCAGTGCTGCAGATTAAGGTTTGATATATCGTTTTGTTGATTGGTTATTCTAGACCTAAATGAGAAAAATAATAGTAATACAGACTACACTTAAAAGTTTGTCATGTCTGTAGCTGTTGTATTGTGAATAGGCATAAAAATTGATGATATAATCTTCCAGTATTCAACTTAGCAAACAAATTCATTCACATCATTGAAGAGCGAGTCTCACTCATTAACTTAACACAAATATCAGCCAACATATGTGTTGGAACTACACTCAGAAAGTCCGTTGTTCAACATTTACCAGCACATGACTGCATCTACCCATTATGTCAGGTCTTGTGTCTGCCTTGCCTACCAACCTGCGGAAGTCTCAGGCCGTGTTTCACAGGGACTCAAATCTAGCACTACTGGCACAAACTTGGCATTCAGACTCTCCCTTCTCTCAGGCTCTGTCTCTAAGCCCCATGACGAGGTGTACTGCCTAGGCTCGGAAGTTTGGCATACTCTGAGACCATGAGCATCTGACTCCTTTGGGCTACACAACCCCTCCAGGCTAAAACTGTCTCTCGCTGCTGCCTTTACAAGGAACTCCATGTCCACACTACCCGTTAAAAAGCCTCTTCTCCAATGTTGTGCCTACTCTGAACTGATTTAGTGTTGCCCATGCCTTCATTGTCTCTCAGAAGTGTGTGAAATTGCCTCCTTTAGTTTTTGGCTGTGCTTTTACCTTCATATCACAAGTGTGTGACATATCTGTATGTCTAGTGTGGAGAAATACTTTCTACCCCACTTTTCCTTCTTTATGTCTTTCTAGCACATTACTCATACATTATACATTTAACTTATTTATCTAATTGATTATCTGCATAGAAAGACTGCTCCAAGAAAGCATGGACTTTTGTCTGTATTGCTATATCCCCAGTACCCGGGACAGCACCAGGGACATAATGGGTACTCAGAGAATAGATACACTATCATGGTCAAAATCAAAGAGGATCAGAGAGACACGGTGATGGGGAAGGTCAGAAAGAGATCTCGGTTGTAAGGCTGATTTCTGAGGCCTTTCAAGCTTTTCTTAAATTCAAAGACTCAGCATGCCAGAACACCACACGTTGGGATATTGTTTTCTTTCTTTCTTTTTTTTAGATTGGAAAATAAAGTTTATTTAGAAAGTAAATTGGAGAGGGAGAGAGAGGAGATTCACTTCCACAAGGTGGGGGAGGGAGCCAAAGCTTAGGAAAGCAAGGCCCAGCCAGAGCTCAAAGAACCACGTGGCCGGGCCAAGGCTTAACAAAAGCATGGCGGGATATTGTTTTCTGTACCCCAACAGATTCAGTCTAATTCTTCTTCTCATACCATCCCCTAAACATACACTAAGCTGTAACTGGAACAATTATAACCCGACTGAAGAAAAATCAAACCTAGGAGTGCATGAAGTTCAGAAATATGTAAATGCATTTTCCGAACATTTCAGACCGGATTTATTTTGTGGGATGGTTTGATAAAATTCTTGTTAAATGCTTGACTTAGAGAGGTATTAGCAAAACTCAAAGTAGCAACAGTCAATGCCTAAATTACTTTCCATGAGACAAGGAGAGAGAAATGAAACCTGGGAAAGAGGAAGAGAGGAGAGAAAGGAGCCAACAAGTATAAGATTGGACTTGCATCATGGAAAAGCAGCTCATGAAAAGTCCCAGGAGGGGAGTCTCTGAGTACTTTAAGAACAAGAGTCCCTAATTACAGAATGCTTTTAGCAGAATATCAGATTGCTATGGAAACAGACCTGAAATTTGTGAGGCCTGGGCTTGGGCCCCTGGAAAATGCCCTGTTACTTATGTAACTGAGTATAAAGGTGAATTTGTTTTATGTTCCAGTGAAGTAGTTGTACACATTATTTATAAATCATCATGATGCGATGAAGGAAGGAATGGAGGGAGGAGGGAGGAAGGGAGAGAGGGAGGGAGGGGAGGCTCAGCAATTTGGAACCTGGAAATAATTAGGGAAGTGGAACTGTTAGCAAAGAAGTTCCTGATAAAAGCTTTGATTTGTGAGTCTGGTTTGAAATCCAGTCTTTTGTTTCTAGCTCAGTAGGGCTGGATAGGAAAGGCTTCTGTTTTTTCTAACTTGTAATATAAAAGAAAAAAACAACAACAACACTTCCTGTCCCCAAGGGGAAACATTTTGCTACCAGAACAAGATGGGCAAAGGCTATGATGCTAGGTGTTTCAGGTCTCTATTGTTTCACTCTCAAAATGGTCCATGGAACGCAGGCTTATCTTTCCAGAGGCCAGAAATGACAGTCCTTATGGGTAAAACATATTACCTGAATTTTTTCTGATCATATTATCTTCTCAATAGAGTTCTATTTTCACACTCAGTGACTTGATGTCAAAGATCTTCACATCTTTCTGGCTTATTGCTTTAGGTGAACTGGGATGCTGTGATAGCGGTAATTATCGAAACCAGGAAAGACCAGAAAAAGGAAAAACACCCTTTGTTTTCCAATTATTTTTAATGGTTAAGAGTAATTTAAAACTAAAAAGAAAAATACATTTTAAAATGCATACCTGTTTTAAAAAGAATTCATGAGCATATATGGGGAAGCAAAAGGGAAAACAGGAGGTTTGCATATCTATTAATGAATAGGGCAAAAAAAAAACCAAGGACAGCAGTGTTTTTGGAGCAGTAAGATGTGTGTTTAAACCCTGGCTCTCTTTGCTACTTTTTTTTTTTTTTTTTTGAGTTGGAGTCTCACTCTGTTGCCCAGGCTGGAGTGCAGGGGCATGCTCACAGCCACCACAGCCTCCACCTGTTGGACTCAGGTGATCCTTCCGCCTTGCCCTTCCAAGTAGCTAGCAACACAGGCACGCGCCACCACACCTGGCTAATTTTTTGATTTACTGTAGCGATGAGGCCTCGTCAAGTTGCCCAGGCTGGTCTTGAACCCCTGAGCTCAGGCAAACCTGTCATCTCCACCTCCCAAAGTGCTGGGATGACAGGCATGAGCCACCACGCCTGACTTTTTTTTTACCCATTAAAAGTTTTTTTCAGGTAGAATGAACTGGAGAGGAAGGAGTTTTTGCATTAAAGGTAAAACCATATAATGCTAAATTTTTCAAATTAATCTTATATATCAAATGGTTCCTGAGAGTTTATCATATGCCTGTTGCTATGTCAGGTGCTGGAAGTACAGGAGCTAATCAGATGAGCCTGGTCCTGTTCTCATAGTTTCCAGCCTGTGCTTCTTTTTTATTGACTCTAAAAAGTAATAATTGCCTTCTCCTCGTGTTGCTGTGAGGAACAAATGAGAACACCTTAAATAAAAACCGTTTGTAAACCATACACGTGAGAGATTATTTTTAGATTTCTTTTAGTCTAAACTCAAACTAAGAGGTACTCAGCCAACTCCACATTTGTTAAAATTAAAACAAAATGATTAACTTTAATTGTTAGTGCACAATTGCCTCTGCAGGAAAAAAATATCTTCCTTAAAAAACCTACCAAAGTTTTGTGCAACTACCATTATGATCAATAGATAATGTGACTTGCTTTGAAATTTCTCCGCTATATTTCATTTCCAAGTAGGAATTAAATTTCCTTTCTTGAATTATAGGGTGCCAGACTAAACGGTTGAAGCATTGGGCGAGAATCACAAAATCTAACTCATTCTGTCCTAGTAGGTGAACTGCAGGGGGGAAAAAAAAATCAAAGAAAAAAAAAACCTTGTAATTTAAATAAAGATATCCTCAGACTTAAGGTAATTTTTTATTATACAACATCAGTATAAGGTAGCAGTGCAAGATAGTAAAAAAAAAAAAATCCATACAAAGGATAATTTCTTAAAATATTAAACTAAAATAACCATTTTATCTGCCCATTCAGAGGAAAAAGTTAACATTAAATCAGACAAAATCATAGCCCTATGTCCCCTTCTCATCTCAATTATACACATCTCTTTAAACAAAATTATAGCACTAACAAACATGTTCACAGATCAGGCATTCTTGGCAAGCTTGGCTCTACTGTTTTATAATTAGTCAAAGAATATTAAGTATTATATTTCAAGTTTTACTTGTTGACAGGCAGACTAGTTTTGAAATAACAGTAATACCAGTTTTAAAGGGTATTTGATCCACTGATCTTCTAAATAAAGTTGCCATTGACTTTTGAAAATAAAGAATATTAATATAGACCTCACAAGACAATAGGATAAATAAATACACCGTCTTCTTTTCCACAAACTGAAATATGTTTGTGGCTTTTGTTAATAAATCAGTATGTGTATGCATTTCTCTGTTGTGTCTTACTTAAATTTACAACTAAGTAAGCATAGAACAAAACCAGTATACACTGCAACTAGGATCAAATGTATATAAATATAATAGCACACACATACAAATATATTATTGTAGTTGTATATAAAATTAAACTGACTCATTCTCAAATTCATAAAGAGTCACAGATTCTAGAAATATAAACATTTTGCTGCAGTAAATTACTGCAGATCATTGGACATTCTGAAGTGCAAACAACATGGTCCATGCAAGCATGAAGAATAAACACATCACTAAATTTGGTTTATGCAGTGTTTAAACACAAATGAGGCAGTTTTTTACTTCATAAGGCAAATGTATTTTAAAATCAATTTGTAATGTGACAGAAAGCCAGTAAAATAGTTTCAGTAGTGGTATGATATACTGTGATAGTTTACTTCTGTGCCAACATGAATCAAGACCATCATATCCTATCAAGTCAGCAAAGAACTCAACCTTGCTAACAGAGCAGTATGAATTCCAAACAGTACACTTTTTTTCCCCTGACTACAAAGACCCCAAAGAGACCAAACAACGTACTTCTTTTTTCTTTTTCTGAGTCAGAGTCTCTGTCACCCATCCTGGAGTGCAGTGGCACACTCATGGCCACCACAGCCCCGCAGCCTCCACCTGCTGGTCTCAGAAAATCCTTCTGCCTTAGTCTTCCAAGTAGCTGGAACCACAGACATGCACCACCATTCCCAGCTGATTTTTTTATTGTAGAGATGAGGTCTCGCCATGTTGCTCAGGCTGGTTGCGAACCCCCCTGCCTCAGCTTCCTCAAATGCTAAAATTACAGGCATGAGCCACTGCACCCAGCTCCCTTCCTAAAGAAAAATTTTAAGGTAAAAAAGGCACCAAACTTTTTGGAAAAGTAGGGAAGTGTAATAATATTCCATGTAGTTGTTCCACAGTCTCTGTATTTTAAAGTAGTGCAATAGATTATGTTCTTCTTCATGTATCACTTAGTACAAATGGTTTATTAAAGTACCTAGAAGAAATTTTGAATAAAAACATAGTACTCATTATTTACAAGGCTTGATATGCTTTTTAATATAACAGAAGTTGAAAATGTAAAAATCAATATTTCAACTCACAATATTTATACTTTCTGAAATAAAGTACAGAAGGAATAACTTTAAAATTGTAAATTCGGGTCAGGCTTGGCAGCTCACGCCTATAATCCCAGCATTTTGGGAAACCCGGGCAGAAAGATTACTTGAGCCTTGGAGTTCAATACTAGCCTAGGCAACACAGTGAGAACTTGTCTCTACAAAATATAAAAATGAAAAACATTAGGGGGGCATGTGGGCATGTGCCTATTGTCCCAGTCAGGAGGCTGAGGCAGGAGAGTCACTTGAACCCAGAGGATCACTGGAGCCCAGGAGTTTGAGGCCTCAGTGAGTCCTGACTGTGCCATTGCTTTCAGCCTGGGCAATAGACTGAGATGCCAAATCCAAAAACAAAATTGTAAATTTGCTTTAAAATAATAAACCTTTTTTATTACTTTCCAACATGACTTAGAGAGGAGAATAGTTTCTTTCTAAATATAGTACTCATATTCAACATAAATGAATGTCATGAAACATTTCATAAAAGTTTTTAATCACAATTGATGAACCACATTTTACCAGATCATTGTTTAAGTAAAATATAAGAAAATTCTTTATAAAGTATATTTTTGAAAAGAGTACTCATTTCACACTTATTTTATATTTCAAGATATGTAATTGGTGAGATTTTTCTTTAAAATAATCTGTTAGGATCAACTGTAAGGTATCAGAAGAGTACAATTTGCATATATGCAAATATATACATATACTCTCCTTAAGATTCAAACTCAACCTAAAATTTATGCTCAATACTCACTTCTATTATGTATCTACAAAAGAATCAGAGGTTACCAAAAGATCAAGTACTAATTACCTCTGGCTTATTAGGATGTACTGGGAATGTGTGTACCAATATTTCTCATTCCTTACTTGTCTGGATGGCCTTGGCTGAATCATATTGAACAAGGTTTTTCAGTCATAAACCTTTTTTCAATTACTCAAGCCAGGAAGAGATTGAAAATGTATTCAAGCAGTGGGATCCTCTGATACTTAGAATTTTTTTTTTTAAAAATGCATTGAACAGCGAAAAGACCATGTTTCAAATCCAGACTGAAAAAGATTTGTTTTCATACACTGCAGAATAATGATACAATAAGAAAGGATTCCTCCTGAGATTTTTGCATATAATACAAGTTAGATTTGTTAAAAACTTGATTTTCATGGAGAAAATGGGATATATTGATTTGTTTTGGTCAGAAAGTATTTAGAGAGAGTTCTAAAATGTACCTGTTTACCAGATAATGAATAAAGCAATTTAGAAACATGATCCCTGATTTCTAAGGCATTCAAGGAGGAAGTATTCAGAAAAAGAGGGGAACAAACACTTTTGGGAACACCTGCTGCTGTTTAGAAGTTAGGAGCAGCAAGACAACCCAAGAGATTAAAAGAAAAAATAATAATAAACTTCAAGGATAGGCATAGAAGAAATATGACTTAGTCTTGAAAAACCTTATTTGGAAGAAGAGTTTGGGATTCTAGGTGAGCAATTAGAAGCGAGGAAGAAACTGAAAAATATTATCTATTATATTCTTTTTAAAAGGCTGTCATCTAGGTAAGAGAGCTTAGTGGTTGAGACTGGGAAAAGACAACAGAAATTGAGAATTCCATTCCACAAAGATGATGGCAGTCCAGAGCAAGTCTTATTACCTCTGTTCCAAAGGTGCTTGCTCCTTTATCCTTGTCAGAATATTGAGATTTCAGATGACTCTGGCTCATTTCTCTTTCTGTTTTTACACAAAAGGTTCTCATAATCTGATACTATTTGGCACTGGAAAAAGCCAACTTTTGGTGGAACTTCTTAACTCCAGTGTCGAGATTTCGTTAAAAATACTAAAGAAGGAGAATTGAAAAGGAGAAGAAACAGGAGAAGGAAAAGCAGGAAGGTTTTAAAGGATTTGATGGATTTTTAGCTTGAAAAAGGAAATAGGAGCATGGTGGCCCAAGCCTGTAATCCCAGCACTTTGGGAGGTCAAGGCAAGAGGATTGCCTGAGCCCAGGGGTTCAAGAACAGCCTGTACAACTTCAGTGAAACCTTGTCTCTACAATAAATAAAATAAATAAAAAATTCGCTGGGTGTGGTGGCTCCGCGCTGTGGTTCCAGCTCCTTGGAAGGCTGAGGCAGAAGGATTGCCTGAGCCCAGCAGGTTAAGGCTGCAGTGGCCGTGAGCATGCCACTGCCCTCCAGCTTGGGCAACAGAGTGAGACTCAAACTCCAAAGAAAAGGGAAATAAAGATTGTGAAAGTATATTTAACAACTTTTGGTTTATAGCTGCAAATATGTGTTGATTTTTAGAATAAATGAAAAATAAGTTGAAAACCCCTTAGTTGGGAGTAGTATAACATCACAGCAAAATATTTTTGATAGTAAGATATGACATTCTTAATCTACATTTTCCCAAGGGTCTTGCTTAATCCTGTAATATTCAAATTATTCTTTTGAAGCTCCTACCATCATGCCTCTTGCTTTTCTCTTTAGCTGTTGAGTGGTTTAATTTTCATTTGTCTATGATTCTAAAAATTTTCCATTATCACTTTCAGTGACTTTAAGAAAGTTTGCTTTTTGAGTTATTGATGATGGCCATCCTGATTGGAGTTAGGTGGAATCTCAGTGTGGTTTTAATTTGTATTTCTTTGTTGATTAGTAAGGCTGAGCATTTTCTCATGTATCTGTTGGTTGCTCATAAGTCTTCTGAGAAGTGTCTAAGCATATCTTTTGCCCATTTTAAAATAGGGTTGTTTGTTTTTTTCCTTTTGGCACATTTGAGTTCTTTGTAGATCCTGGATGTTAGGCCTTTGCCAAATTTACAGTTGGCAAATATTTTTTTTCCCAATATGAGGGCTGTCTCCCTGCTCTCTTGATGGTTTCTTTTGCTTTGCAGAAGCTTTTCAGTTTGATAAGGTCCCACTTGTCTGTCTTATAGAGAATGTGGGTAAAAGGGAACACTTCTATCCTGTTGATGGGAGTGTAAATCAGTTCAGCCTCTGTGGAAAACATTGTGGTGATTTCTAAAAGATCCAAAAATCGACCAACCTTCTATACGACCCAGCAATTCCCCTTCTGGGAATATACCCAAAGGAACTCAAATCACTCTAAGAAAAAGATACCTGCACACACATGTTTATTACAGCATGATTCACAATAGCAAAAACATGGAACTGACTCTGTTGCCCATCGAAAGTGGACTGGATAAAGAAGATGTGGTACATATACACAATGAAATATTACACAGCCATAAAGAAAAACAAAATTATGGACTTGCAGTAACTTGAATGGATTTAGAGTCTGTAATACTCAGTGAACTATCACAGAAACAAAGATCTTAGTACCACATGTGCTCACTCATATGTGGACCCTGAACATTTACCATAATACCATAAGAAAGGCATTGGCAGTAGTGGGACATTGCCAGGGGAGGTGGGGGAGAGGCACATAACATCAATAATGGTACCCAATCTCAAACCAGGCAAAGTGGGGACCAAGGGGAGACCCAAACTTTACATGTATGATGGCCACTTATGTACCGAACCCTGAATTGTACCCTACATCATTTTTTTCTTTTTGTGTCAGAGTCTCACTTTGTCACCCAGGCTAGAGTGCAGTGGCACACTCATGGCCTCTCCAGCATCGACCTGCTGGGCCTAAGTGATCCTTCCACTTCAGCCTTCCAAGTAGATGGAACTACAGGCACATGCCACCATGCCCAGCTAATTTTCTGACTTACTGTAGAGATGAGGTCTTGCCAAGTTGTCCAGGCTGGTCTCGAAACCCGGGGGTCTGGCAATCCTCTCACCTCGGCCTCCCAAAGTGCTGGGATTACAGGCATGAGCCACTGCACCTGGCTACCCTACATCTTTAAAATAAAATTTAAAAAAAAGAAAATTTGCATCTTTTGCAATGTTTGCATTTTCACTTTGTATTTGATTTGTGTTGTATTTTATATCAAATTGTTCAGATATTGATGCTCTAAGCAATGAAAAGTACAGAGGCTAATGTTAGGCAGAGAGGATTCTGTGTTATTTGATTGATGACCAATTTTATAGGGGCCAATTTTATATTATGTATTTGTATGTATTTTGTATTTTGCCTCCCTAGACAACCTTGTATAGGTTCAGAAATTTGATTATGAAAACTCAGAAGAAAGACTGTTTTGATCTCTGAACAATCAAAAATGGCTTGTCTTTCCAAACATCCTAAAAATGACTAGATTTTTATATAAAAGTAATAGAATATTTGAGAAGTATGTTAATTTTACTCTTCGAGATTTGACCTTAACTTTATCATATGTATATGTAGGGAAAAAATAACTACAAATTAAGATAATTTGAAAAGCAATTATGATCTTATAATTGTAGAAGACTAGAATATGCCACTTCAAAATATGCCCCTTGGCATAAGGACTATTTTTAGTTGAAGGCAATTGAGAAGAATCAGATACAAGAAAAGCTCTTTGCCCTCTTTATTGCCAAAAAACAGGACATACATTTACAAAGACAAAGGAGTCCTTCTTCCCACTCTACTGGGAAGGGTAAAAGTTGGTTACCAAAGACAACTTTAGAATTTCATATATATATATGAAATTTATATATATATATATAAACTTAGTACATAAAAATTATAAAATTTTTCCCAAAGGAATTTAAAATTTCCTAAGGGGATTTAAAAAATTATATATTACTGTAAGAGGTGTATGAAAAAATTATTACAAAAATGGTGGATCATAGTAATGACCATGTCTTTCCTCTAAACAATCTCTATGGACTGCAACCGTCTTTTGACATTTATGTTGCCTCTCTGATGCTTTCAAGTATATGGAAATATAAATAAGAGACATCAGATTATGAATGGAAAGAGCACTGAATTGTGACTATGGATTATGGGGTTCTAAACTGGGCTCTCGCTCAGTAGAGAAGTCACAATACTCATAAATTCAAAGTTGCTGTTGTGTACCCTCATCTGCTTTGTTCCATTTCATGTGTCTGCTTAAGTGAGACAAACTGCAACTTGGTCTTTCTTACTCTATTCTCTCACTTTTGTGTGTGTGTGTGTGTGTGTGTGTGTGTGTGTGTGTGTGTGTGTGTGTGTGTGTTGAAGTCTTACTCCGTCTCCCAGGCTGGAGCACAGTGGCATACTCCCGGCCACTCCAGCATTGACCTGCTGGACCCAGGTGATCCTTCTGCCTCAGTCTTCCAAGTAGCCAGAACTACAGGTGCACTACCACACCCAGTTAATTTTTTATTTATTGTAGAGATAAGATCTCACCAAGTTGCCTGTGCTGGTCTCGAACCCATGGGCTCAGGCAATCCACTCGCCTTGGTCTCCCAAAGTGCTAGGATTACAGGCTGAGCCACCAAGCCTATTGTGATTCTCTCACTTTTACTGGATTCTATATTTGTTCCTACCCCCAGTGCTTTTTGCATCCTTTCTTCCAAAGAGAAGAACCTTAAATTGTACAAGAAAATCAGTAGAGATATAACAACTCATGTTACAGGTTTTCCAAATTCAAACTACCTTCCTCTTTACCCTAAGCACTTGGCAATCCTGTTAGCCCTGTATAGAGCTGTACCTGATAATGTGTAAGATTTCATGAATTTGCGTATCCTGTCTTGGGTTTACCATAGCTCCTCACTTATAATTATTTAGTGACCCTTATTATTCCATAGGCTTATAAAATCATAGAGTACTTTCTTCTTTTACTAAAGAAATTATGCAATGCAACTTGAAATTTGACTGCCCATCTCTAAGAAAATGCCTATCATGCTCAGAGCCTCTTTGTGAGAGGTGCTTTTGTAGACGACATTTTATACATAATCAAGCCTTCTGATTCTCATCCCATACCTGTTAGACCAGGCCTTGGTGCCTGCTAATAGTGCGATAGCCTGGAAAATCAACTGATACAGGCATGTTATGGATCACTGGGTTAAACAATTTCATGTTGTGTCTATATTGTACAGTTGGCCCTCTATGTCCATGAGTTCCTTGTCTTTGGATTCAACCAACCATGGACTGAAAATAATCCACAACAACAAAAAAAAAACCCCAAAATATAACAAATACAAACTGAAAAATACTACATTGTAACAACTATTTACCTAGTATTTACATTGTGTTAAATATTATAAATAATCTAGAAATGATTCCAAATATACAGAAGAATAAGTGTAGGTTATGTACAAATGCTATGCCATTTTGTATAAGGGACTTAAGCATCTGATTTTGGTATCCATGGGGGGTATACTAAGAGATGATTGTATTCACATTTTATGCACTGAGTTAAAGGCCAACCAAAGTCAATGCCAGTTTCTCCGTAATGGAACTTGAGAAAAGCGTTGAACATGTTGAGTGATCGATCATACAACATGCTGAACTCAAAAAGCCTTTGCCCTAGCAGTGAGTATCACAGTTGTGTTGCAAATAGATGATATGATGCTAAATATTGACAACCAAAGATATCTGGGTCTAATCCTTGGAACTTGTGTGGATGTCACTTTATATCGTAAAAGAGTCTTTGAAGACATGATTAAGTGAAGGGTCTTGAAATGGGGAGATTATGTGGGCCCTACATGCAATCACAAGTGTTCTTATAAGAGGAAAGCAGAGGAAGACTTGACAACAGAGGCAGAAGAGGAGTGTGACAATAAAGGCAAAGAGAGATGTGAAGGTGCTATATGGCTGGATATGAAGACGGAGAAAGGGGCCATCAGTCAAGGAATGCAGTTCTAGAATCTAGAAAAGCCCTGGAAATAGATTCTCCCCTGGAGCCTCGGGAAGGAAGGAGCAAAGGACCCTCCCTGCCAGCACTTAATTTGCCCCGATGAAACTGATTTTGAAACTGATTTTTTCCTTCCGGTTCTTTGACTCCAAGAACCGGAAGGAAAAAAAAGTGTTGGTTTACACCACCAACTCTGGCAATTTGTACATCAGCCACAGGAAATGAATACAGAACTTTACCGTGTACCGTGCACAGCCCATCTGTAGGCAGTAAATAGAGGAGGAAATACACATTACAGAATTTCTTTCTCCCTGATAACTAGATTTATGTACCTATTTAATGTGTATTCAATAAATTAACAATTGAGGTTTGCTTTTTGTGAAATATGGAGTCTATCTTCAACTAGCAAAAAAATTCTTAAAATCATTAATACGAATATGAGTTGGCATTTTCTATTAGTATTATTGAGGTTAAAAATATACACATAAATATAACATCTGACTGAGTTTGTATCTTCCAAATCTTACTATGAAATAGTTTTAACAAAATAATACACAAATATAAGTTAATGTTTTTAATTTAAATTGCATTAGTTGCATACTTTATATATAATTTAAATTTTTTTGTCTTATTTTCTATTTAGTATTTATTTTTAGTTTATAAGTGCTATCAACCTAAGGAGTTTAAGCCTTTTCTTATCTTTGCATATATTTATGTTAACATCAGAGTCTGAAACTTTTTTTTTTTTTTTTTGCTTTTAAGGCTACTAGATTAGACCAGGTATGGTGGCCCAAGTCTGTCTGTAATCCCAGCACTTTGGGAGGCTGAGGCAAGAGAATTGCCGGAGACCAGGGGTTCAAGATCAGCCTGGGCACCTTGGTAAGACCTCATTTCTACAGTAAATAAAAAAATTAGCTGGGCGTGGTGGCACGTGCCTGTAGTTTCAACTACTTGGAAGGCTGAGGCAGAAGGATCACCTGAACCCAGCAGGTGGAGGCTGCGGTGGCCATGAGCGTGCCACTGTACTCCAGCCTGGACAACAGAGTGAGACTCCAACTCAATATAAAATCAAATAAAGCTACTAGATTGATAAACATTATTCAGAGTCTTTGTGATGCTTAGCTAGACAATGGCTTTCTGTTCCTTTATACTTTCCCATAAGCCTTTTTTTCTCCCAGTCAACTTTCAATAATAGAATATGTTTCTGGAAGCCTAAGAAACCTTACAGCACCCATGTACACATATACTTCATTGTTAAAGGTTTTCCCAGATAGCTTTGCTCTGGGATATAATTTAATAAATTTATGAATTCACCAGTTATGGGAGTTAAGAACTGGTTAGAACTCTAGTAGTTTGAATGAGCAAAGTTTCAGTTAAGGTTGGTCCTTAGGTCCAGGTATCCTATGTGTTTTTACATGCCTCTCTTCTCTCCCTGGCAGTGTCCTGGGACTGCTGATCCCTCCCTTGTGCTACTTGTACCCCACAACTTTTTAATAAAATAAAGTTTAAAAAAAGATGGGTCCTTAGATGACAGTTTATACACTATCAACTGAATAAACTAACAATGGACAATTAATAGATGGTGCTTATAGACATCAGAAATGTAAATTCCCTCACTCTTACATATGGCTGAATATTCAGCTGCTTTATCATCCTCTCCAGGAAGGCTTTCTGGGTTTCCAAATTCCCTTATGGGGCATAGTGCTGTTCCCTTACACTCTCATATTACCTGTCCTTGAAGTGCTATTTCCCCAGGAAATATTGGGGTTGTGGGGGGAAGATAGGGAATAAGTATTTGGTTTTAAAATCTAATCTCTATCTCTACTGTCTCAAAGGACTCTGCCCTCTCTCCCCCCCATACTAGCTTGCCCAGTATATAGTAGACACTCAGTGCTCAATGTTTGTTGAAATGAGTCTAGCTCCTGGAAGTGTTACATTCTGGGCAAAGGTGCACTTTTAAAAAGAGGCACTTTCTCAGTGGCTACTCAGCAAATGTCAAGCCTTTTAAACTGTTGCCTAGAAAAGTCTGACACTGGCAACATTAACCTTTAGAAGCCATATTAGCATTTACTTGAAGGCTATGTTTTTCAATGAATAACAGGCTACATCTGAAGTCTAATAACTTGCACTGTAATAACACAGGTTTAATAAAAATGTAAAATGGATTGATAAATTATCAGAAACCATAAACTCACAGCTTATTACTCTGTAGCAAAGAACATATTCTCTTGTTAATCTTCTTCCAAACCCCAGTGATGTATGTTCACTTCACCATCCTAGAATCCAGTCAAATCAATTATGGCATTAGTTCTTACAGCTTTCAGACAGAAATATCTTTCACCTGCCCAAATCCGTATGTTCCCTTGTGTATCCAGATTGCATTGCATCTCCAGGTGAAAGCTTATTTTTAAAATGACATTTTCGTTGGGTGATTTTCCCTGTTCAAAAAAAAAAAGGAAAAATAAGAGACTTTGAATCAGAAGCAGTACAATCAGACTTAATCTGTGTCTACTAAGCCATTACCTATACACATCACTTTGCTAAGTGTATGAAGTTTATAGAAGAGGAATAAGACACCGAACTTTATGCATGATGGCACAATCATGTTATGAAATATGTGACACCATTATAATGCAGAGTGCGATCGAGTGTACAAATGAGACCGTTGGTAAGTGCTTCTGAAGGTCTGCTGAAAGAGAAAGACAACTGCAGGGTTCTGAGGGAATCATCAGAAGGCAAATTCAAGACATAGATCGCTACAGTGAGACAATGGACTTGGGTAGGCGACAGTCAAGAACTCTGAACAGCCAAGGTAGCATGAGCACAACGACGAGGAGAAAGAGAAGAATAACTTACAAGGAAAAAAAATGAAAGAAGAAAAGAGAGAAGAGGACACCAGAGATAACTATCTCTAGCTTATGGTTACTCCTTTTTTATTTGGAACAAAATTACATGCCTAAATTTTGATGACTCGTGCTGTCGTTTACTATCATTTCTTATTTCTTGCTCACAGAATTTAGGAGATTGCAAAAAGTACAGCCATTAACATAAGGAACTAGCTGCCCATCGAAAAAGGACTGGATTTTTAAAAATGCGTACATATACATGATGGAATTACGCAACCATAAAGAGCAAAATTATGAACTTCACAGCAACTTGGATGGACTTCGGGTCTATAATAATGAGTGATCTATTACGGAAACAAAGAACTGGGTATCACATGTTCTCACTCATGAGCAGGTCTTGAACAACTATCGTAATACTGTAAGAAAAGGATTGAACCGGGCTCAGTGGCTCAGCCTATAATCCCGCGCTTTGGGAGGCTGAGATGAGTGGATTGCATAAGCCCACGGGTTCGAGACCCGCCTGGGCAACTTGGCAAGACCTCATCTCTACAATAAATCAAAAAATCAGCCTGGCGTGGTAGCGCGCGCCTGTAGTTCCAGCTTCTTGGAAGGCTGAGACGGAAACGATTGCCGGAGCCCAGCAGGTCGAGGCTGCGGTGGCTGGGAGTGGCCACTGCACTCTAGTCTGGATGATAGAGTGAGACTCCAATTCAAAAAAAAAAAAAGAAAAGGATTGGCAGTAGTGGGAAACTGCCGGGGAGGAAGGTGGGATTGGCAGTAGTAGGAATCTGCTGGGGGGAGTGGGCATACCTCATCAACAAGAGCACCTGCATAATGAACATTTGTATACCTAACCCTGAATTTTACCCCACATCTTTAAAATAATAAAATAAAATAGGCAACTATAATTAAAACATAGTCTATAATATCATAGACTAGAAAGAATAAAAGGAATTTAGAAGATCCAGTTCAAGGAGAAAAAAATCAAACTGAAAAGTATACGTTTAAAGATTTTACACAATTATTGTATTCGAGCCACAGATCTGGATTTGAAATCTCCTGGCAGTTAAAGAAAAAAAAAAAAAAGACATCATGATATTTTAATTTTTGTATTTGTTTAATCTAGGGATTTGTTTTGTTTTGTTTTTTGAGTCAGGGTCTCCCTCTGTTGCCCAGACTGGATTGCAGTGGCACAATCACAGCTGACTGAAGCTGCAAGCTCCTAGGCTCAAGTGATTCTCCTTCTTCAGCCTCCCAGACCTCGCTATGTTTCCCAGGCTTGTCTTGAACTCCTGGACTTAAGCAATTCTTTCCCAAAATGCTGGGATTACAGGCATGAACCACCATGCCCAGCCTAAACCAGATATTCTTAAACTATTTCCATGTAATCCCTGATGGTTCACAAAAAACCTTCAGGCGGCCCATGAACATCCTGACATTTTATTCAAAATGTCATTTATATGGAGTTTTTTTTTTTTTTTTTTTTTTTTTGAGTTGGAGTCTCACTCTGTCGCCCAGACTGGAGTGCAGTGGCCGCTCCCGGCCACCGCAGCCTCGACCTGCTGGGCTCCGGTGATCCTTCCGCCTCAGCCTTCCGAGTAGCCGGAATTACAGGCACGTGCTACCACGCCCGGCTGATTTTTTGATTTATTGTAGAGATGAGGTCTCGCTGCCCAGGCGGGTCTCGAACCCGCGGACTCATGCAATCCACTCACCTCAGCCTCCCAAAGGCGCGGGATTACAGGCTGAGCCACCGAGCCCGGCTCGGAGTTTTTTTTTTTAAGAAAGTGTTGGAAACGAGGATACCACTCCTCAGCTCTGTCACCAAAGAACGACATGGAGACTCAGAGATTGGTGGAATGAAGCAGTTCTTTTAATATCATTCGTGCAAGATGGGTGTCCCTCAGATGAGCAAGCACATCAAAGCATATTTGTGCCTTAAGATACAGATCTACTCCGGTTTCTCCACAGGCTGGGTACTCAGAGGTTACATCACTCTCCTGGATGTCGCCTCCATGGCACACATTAATTGGGTTACAAGATTATCTCATTTGCATGGTCTATTTGTTGATTGGTTTACAGAGTTATTACAAAATCACTTCATATACATGTCCTATTTGCCAGTTGGTTTACAGGATTTTTATTTTGATTGGATCCTGCCAAAATTTAAATATAAAAGTCCATCAAAGTAACAAGTCCTTGAAAAGAAAACAAAGAAGCAGGAAGTGATTCAGCAAAAAGGAAATATAAGACATTTAAACATGGTTTAGGGTCCATTTTGAAAATAAATCATTTTATTTCTCACAGAAAGTATCCATAATTTAATCATATCTTTTTTTTTTTTTTTCTTTTTTGAGTCAGAGTCTCACTCTGTAGCCCAGGTTGGAGTGCAGTGGCACAACTCATGGCCACCACAGCATCGAACTGCTGGGCTTAGGTGATCCTTCTGCCTCAGCCTTTCAAGAAGCTGGAACCACAGGCTTGTGCCACCACACCCGGCTGATTTTTTGATTGATTGTAGAGACAAGGTCTTGCCATGCTGCTCAGACTGGTCTTGAAACCCATGGGGCTCAGGCAGTCCCCTCGCCTCTGCCTCCCAAAGTGCTGGGATTACAGGCGTGAGTCAATGCACCAGGCCTAATCAGATTTTTTAAAACATCTGTGACCTAAAATGTTATGAACCACCAAAAAAGGGTGTTTAGTTTACATAACACTGTCACATAATTGTGTCCTCTAAGGTTCAGAACAATTAAGTACAAGGTCAAAGTTAAGCGTTCAGAAGTCAGATTTTGCCAGTTGATGTTTTCTAAGAAAATGTAATTGCCAATGTTTAAAAGTCTTTTTAAAAAATGTAAAACTCTGACAATATGGGGCTCTCATGTCCCAAGGCAACAACTGTCTACTAAAGCTGAGAAAGATCTGCCCCTGAGAACCAAACAATTGGCCTCTTTTTTATCTCATGTTCACCACCCCTGTTAGTTCCAGTCTCCTGCCTGGCTGCTTGAGAGGGTGGAGTTTGAGAATCCCAAATTAAGTAATCTGTGCAGAACTGGTCATTGGATCTAGTTTTTGCTACAGTTCAGAATGGTTTCTATAGTCTCAGTGGTTCTCAAACTATATGCCTGCCAGAAGCCTGCTGTTAAATATTCACCTTTGCTTTTTGCTACCATTGAACTAACAATCAAGTGTCAGACGCACTTGTAAATGGTCTGTGATGTTTAGTCACGTTTTTCATCAGTACATGTACTCAAAATTATCACTCAAATATGATTACTTATTCCTCATAAGACAATGAAAACTGGTATTTTGGTAACTAAAGTAGAAAGGGTAGTGGTAGATAAGTAGGAGACTGATATTTTAAATTAAAATAAGACACAATAACAACTAGCCCTGGGGGTGATGGAGAAAAAAATGAATGCAAAAACAACAACAAAAAAAACCACAAAATAATACAGAAATGGTTTTCACCCTAAATCTGATATTCCAAACAGCATAATGCATATTTGAAAACCAGAAACCAGAATACACTATAAGCCTGTCCTCACCTTCCCCTTAACTAATTCAGCTAAAATAAACAAGCGTAACTGGCAATGGTGAGAGAATGCTTGATTCTTTATTTGGTGGGCTCCCTCTTATTCTTCAGATCTTCAAACAAATTTTATGTCCTCAAAGAGGCACTTTCTGGCCATCTAATCTAAATTCGTCACCCTTCCTTCCTGTCCCAGTCTCCCTCACTACTCTGCTTCATGATTATCTTGTTTTATGTATTTACTGTCTTCTCACTTGATTGTAGAGGATCTTGTCTCTCTTATTCACCTGAAAGGAGGGACCCCAAGAAACTTAGAATAAACTTAGTTCACATTTTGCCTCAGCATAGCTATTTTTGCTTAGACTGATGTGCTTTTGAATCTAGCATAGGTTAGACATAGATACATTTCTCATAGGCAGGTTTTAGGAAGTGTTCAGACATTTTACTGCAGGCCAAGCTGGCGGCCTATTCTACCCCCTTGGCAAATTTCCATCAGATGCCAAGATAAGAACAGCCCAACCTTTCAATTCATGGTTTAGCATAATAATCTCTAAGAAACTTTCAAGTTCCTTGTGGAGGACTGGTCAAAGAGCACCCCTTAGCTGACCAAACTCCTAGAAATGATAATAGGATCACATTTTGCTGAGGAGCTTGTGGATTGGAAACATCTGACAGGTCTCTTGCAGGAAAAACCCCTCCCCTTGTCTCCTCCCATCTAACCCACCACCATGGCAGCAATCATGTGACTCACCCACCCATCTGCCCACTGTCTATCACCTGACATCAGTACCTGCACTTACCTGCCTCTTTGTGATGATATGGAGCACACCACCACCCAATCACCTTAATGACCTTCCTCCGTCAATGGGAAGAATTAAAAGGACTCAACCATGAGCATCCCACCACCATTGCCTTGCTAAGCTATGGTGTGGCCATGTGCACTTGGAGCTATGGTCAGACCATGTTTTCTTAAGCTTTGGCCCCCTCCCGTACCTTGGGGAGGTGAATCTTCTTTTTTTTTCTCTCTCTCTCTCTAATTTACTTTCTAAATAAACTATATTTTCTAATCTAACTTGTATGCAATACTTTGCATCTTTCACGTGGCACTGGATCACACACCAGACATCCACACCCATGGCTGGCCCGACCTAACAGTCTGGAGGCCCTGCTGGGAGTGTGACATTTTTGGAGGCCCCAGTGAGATCCAACATCACCTAAATGCCTAGCTTAGGCATTTGGGTAGCTAAAAATATATGTTGAATGAATAAGTGAATGAATAAGTGAATGAGGAAAAGAAAAGGCCAACACTCTTGGAATCTAAACATGCTGACTCATGAAATGCAGTTCATTTTTCTGACACTCAAGCTATATCGTACATTAATGGTCCTGTGTCATCAGTTGATGGAGCTTGAGGAATGATTGGTTGAAGGTGCTTAAGTGTGTCATTGTGAGGAAAACTCAGTGGCTCATTTGATTTGGATTCAGAGAGTATTGCCTATGACCTATATGCATAAGCAGCCATATTCTTACCTAGTATATATCATTTTAACAGAAAATAAATGAACAGATTCTCTTATTTTTTTTCCCCCTAGCTTAATTCACAGCTTACTTTTAAAAATTATTTTATGGCTTCAGGGAAAAACAGATTCACAAAAACCACTAACAGGAAAACTTAAACTGCTTAGAAATCGTTAAACAAACTTTCAGTATGACTAGGCAATGATCACTTTTAATCATACAAATTCATCATATTTGATCAAAGGAAAATACAGTACTTTAGTGATATGCAGGAAACAAGAAATGCATGCTAAAGTTTGCACTGCACACATTTGATATGGCAGAAAAATGTAGTTTTTTTTTAAAACTTAAGGCTTGTCAACCTTAAATAATGAGATTCAGAAAATATGATTAGGTATAGGGTTTATTCCAGTGCAAAGCTTGGGATTGACCACCTGGAAGACGCTGACACCACACAAATAAGGTCAGCATTCCAAAGTGAAGAAGTTAAGGTTTCACTTACATAAGCAGAAACAGAAATTTTAGCAGGATTACAGTATTTTCCATATAAGACCAATGCCATAAATAAAATCTTTTTTTCTAGTTAAGAGGATCAAATAAATTTTTACTGAAAATGAAGAAATTAGTTATATATACACACACACACACATATATATATATATATATATATACACATAAATATATTTTGTTTGTTTGTTTTGAGTTGAAGTCTCACTCTGTCACCCAGTCTGGAGTGCAGTGGCTCACTCACAACCACAGCAGCCTCATCCTACTGGACTCAGGCAATTCTTCCACCTCACTCTTCTAAGCAGCTGGAACTACAGGTGCGTGCTACCATGTCTGGATAATTTTTTGATTTATTATAGAGATGAGATCTCACCAAGTTGCCCAGGCTGGTCTTGAACACCTGAGCTCAGATAATCCTCTCACCTCCATATCCCAAAGTGTTGGAATTCAGACCCGAGCCACTGTGCCCGGCTTTACTGATGTGTGTGTGTTTTTTGTTTGTTTGTTTTTGAGTCAGAGTCTCACTGTGTCATCCAGGCTGGAGAGCAGTGGCATGTTCATGCCACCGCAGCCTCGACCTGCTGGGCTCAGTTGATCCTTCTGCCTCAGCCTTTCAAGTGGCTGGAACTACAGGAGTGCGCCACCATGCCTGGCTAATTTTTTGATTTATTGTAGAGATGAGGTCTCTCCAAGTTGCCCAGGCTGGTCTCAAACCCCCAGGCTCAGGCAATCCTCTCACCTTGGTCTCCCAAAGTGCTGGGATTATAGTGAGTCGCTGCGCCCTTCCTGATTTATTCTTAAAGAAATATACTTTCTTGCTTTATGAAACTAGTCTGGACCTGTCCCTAAATCCACATGGAATTACAACTCCTACTGAATGCAGAACAGAATACAGCAACTTTGAGAGAGCTGGAGTTATGAATAAAGAATCTCCATATTTGCCTTGAATGCCAATGAATGTTACATTTGTAAAACTTCCTCATAATAGCACTAGCATTTGTGTAAAATTTTATAGTTTATGAACACTTTTAAATACATTATCTCATTTGGCTTTCAAAAGTAATTCTTGGGAAAATCAGAATACGTGTAGCGTTATTTTATTGATGAAGAGAGGTTAAGGCAGACCCAAAGTCACTTAGCTCTAAACAGAAATAAGTAAAATCCTCTTCCTGCAGTTTGACATCACTTTATTTGGGAGCAAAATCTCTCATTTCACCAGAGTGCCTCAGCTTAGCCTGCTAATGCCCAGGGGACTTCACTCATTGATTTATGTTTGCATGAGATGCAAATGAGCGATTAATTATTCTTTTCTGTGATAAGACTTTGGGAAACAATGGAAGAAAGGGTCAGGAGCCCTTGGCCTTTGACAAAGTGGGTGCCATTAAAAGGAGGAAAGAGGAAGTTAGGAACCCTTGAAGGGAAAACTTGTCTTAGTCACAAGTCTTGGAAGGCCACTCTGTCCTTACTTTAAGCTATGCTGGTGAACATCATATATGAAAGCATATTTATGTCCTTGAAATTTTTAATCTGTGTTGATATTTTGAAATAATGAATCAAGGCATAGGTTAAATTCCAGGCAGAAGCACATGTGAAGAGAGGCAATCTTACTACTATGTGCCAGAATAATCCACTGAGATACGCATCTGTGTTTTATTTGCACAGCTATATAGATGGGTCAGAAGCACAAGAGCTTTTTTGGTTTTTTTTTTAACCTCCCTCATGTCCCTCTTTGTCTCAGTTAGGCTTCATGTTCAGTGGCGACCTAGAGTTTGTCTTGCAGAGATGACTGTCCAGCAAATCTCTGGGACTCAAAGATCAGGAATTAGACATGACAAGAACTGAAAGAGGCTCCCAGACCTGGAAAGGTTGGTGATCAGAGGGTCTGGAAGCAGCAGACCTGCATTTCACCTTGTCATGGCATCTCAGGTAGGAATCAGGTGCTCCAAGAAGAATGGTTGGATCCAAGCACCAAAGCTCCCAGCCTCTGAAAGGATCTCAGTGTTTAAGTGTTACCAGTACAGGGGAGGCAGAACTTGACTTCTACCCTTCTTGGATTTTCAGCTGAGACTCTTTAACAAAAAGGATTACCAAGAGGAAAAGAAACAGTTTATTAATGTGCAACACACATCACACAGGAAAAATCTCAACAAAGAGTAACTCAAATTGGTGGTTGAGAACTCTGACTTATCTAGTGTATATATATATATATTATATATATACACATATATATAATATATATATTTTAAATTGTTTAAAATTTTTTTTTAAAAATTAATTAACTATTTTTTAAGTCTGAGTCTCACCGTCATCCAGGCTGGAGTGCAATGGTACATTGCTCACGGCTACCACAGCCCCGACCTGCTGGGCTCAGGCAATCCTTCCGCCTCAGCCTTCTAAGTAGCTGGAACTACAGGTGTGCACCACCAGTCTGGCTAATTTTTTGACTTATTGTAGAGATGAGGTCTCACCAAGTTGCCCAGGCTGGTCTCAAACCCCTGGACTCAGGCAATCCTCTCGCCTTGGCCTCCCAAAGTGCTGAGATTATAGGCTTGAGCTACAGTGCCTGAATCTGACTGGCTTATCTAAATATCTCAAACAACAACAACGTTGTCAGGAAATGACGGGACAAAGGAAAGTAGTTTTGGGAAAACTGTGGGAAGTTAATAATATGGAGGAAGCCAATGGAGTAAGGTTTGTTTGCAGATTCCTCTGGTGGCATCTCTAGGCTGATAAGATCTAGGGTTGTCTCCACTAAAGTATAATTTTTTTTTTTTTTGAGTTGGAGTTTCTCTCTATCACCCAAGCTGGAATGCAGTGACATCATGCTCACAGCCACTCCAGCACAGACATTCTGGACTCTGTCAGTCCTTCTTCCTCAGCCTTCCAAGTAGCTGGAGCTACAGGATAATGCTACCAAACCCAGCTAATTTATTTATTTAGTTTTTTTATTGTAGAGACGAGGTCTCGCCAAGTTGCCCGTTCTGGTCTTGAACCCAGCCACTGAGCCTGGCCAAGGAAAATTTACATCCTGTCTTTAGGCAGGAAAGGGGGAGGGTGGAGAACTCTTCTTCTGCAATTGCGGCTGCTGGATTGCCCTCAGCTCAAAATCATTTTTATGTAAATGAGACATATTTTGGGGTGGCATATTCTAGTTTCCTTCACCAGCAAAGCTTCGGACTTTGACAATAAACTCTGACCTTTGTGGGCCAAAGATAAGACCCGATGAATCTGAAAAAGATGAGGATGAGGTTGGGAAGGGAATATGTGTTTTGGTATCCTTAGAAGTGTGCAATTGCTGTAAATACTCATGTCTTAGTCCATTTGTGTTGCTCAAAGGGGATACCTGAGGCTGGGTAATTTGTAAGGAAAAGAGATTTATTTGGCGTGTGGTTCTGCAGACTATACAAGAAGCATGGCTCCAGCATCTGTTTCTGACAAGGGCTTCAGGTTGAGGTTGCTCATGGCTGTAAAGATCACATGGCAAAAGAGGAAGTGAGAGTGAGAGAGAAGGAGGTGCCAGGCTCTTTTCAACAACCAATTCTTGCAGCAACTAAGAATGAGAGCTCACCGGGCTCAGTGGCTCACGCCTATAATCCCAGCACTTTGGGAGGCCAAGGTTAGAGGATTGCCTGAGCCCACAGGCTCGAGACCAGCCTGGGAATCTTGGTGAGACCGCATCTCTACAATAAATCAAAAAATTAGCCGGGTGTGGTAGCGCATGCCTGTAGTTCCAGGTACTTGGAAGGCTGAGGTAGAAGGATAGCCTGAGCCCAGCAGGTCGAGGCAACAGAGGCCAGGAGCATGACATTGTACTCAGCCTGGGTGACAGAGTGGTATTCCTATTCCAAAGAAAAAGAGAGAATGAGGGCTCATTTACTCCCTCAAGAACGAATAGTACTAAGCCATTCACAAGGGATCTTCTCCCCTGATCTAAATAGCTCCCACCAGGCCCCAGCTCTAATTTTGAGGATCAAATTTCAACATGAGACTTGTCAGGGCCCAGCAGACCATATTCAAACTATAGCATTCTGCCCCCGGTCCCCCAAATCCCATGTCCTTCTCATATTGCAAAATACAAGCATTTTATCCCAATAGTTCGCCAGAGTCTTAACGTGTTCCAGCATCAACTCAAATGTCTCATCTGAGACTCAAGGCAAGTCTTTTTTTTTAAATATCTATGAGATTGGAAAATTAAAATCCTTTTACAACTGTGGAATAGACTTGAATAATCTTTCCCATTTCAAAAGGGAGAAACTGACCAAAAGAGAGGAGTAACAGACAAGTACAAGCCCCAACAGGGCAGACCTCAAATCTTAAAACTCCAAAATAATCTCCTTTGCCTCCACGTCCCACATCCTGGGCACAGTGTTGTGAGGGCTGGGCTCCCAAGGCCTTGGGCAAGCTGCTGGTGACTCTACCACTCTGGAATCACTTAGGGCAACAGCCCTGTTCCCACTGCTTCTCCAAGCAGTATCCTAGGTTCTCGGCAGTGGCTCCAGCCCTCAGCAGACTTTTGCCTGGGCACCTAGGTTTTCTGCCATGTCCTATGAAATCTAAGTGGAAATATGTACCTACAGACTTGACTTAACATGGAAGTCGCTAAGGCTGATGGCTTTCACCCTCTAGAGCCAAGCAGTACCTGGGGTCCTTGGAGCCATGGCTAGAGCCGGAGTGGCTAGGTTGTGAGGAGCAATGTCCTGAGTGTTAGCCTTAGAGACGCCATCTTACACGGTCTCTGCCATTTTACTAGCTACTCCGGGATGGAAAATTGCCAACTAGGCCCAAGGTACCAAACCTCCTGCCGTATGTAACACCTAGACTAACCAGCAAGGCTTTCTCCCAATTTACTTAACCACAAGCTGTAATTACTCCCTAGAAACACCAACCACAAAATTTTCCCCTCAAGCCCTATAACTGCCCAAGCCTGTAAGTGGGGAATGGGTTGCAGTCTCCTCTGGAGTCCTCCTCCACAAGTCTCTTCCTCGGGATAAACCTGTGTTGCTTTTGAGTCACCCATCTTCTGTCTCTTTTCCTATCTGTTCGTTTTCTCGACCTAACACTGAAGGGGTGCAGGCAGCCCCACCAGGGTGTGTCTGCTGAAACTATTCTGTCCTAGTTCTCTGGGCTTGTGGTGGGAGAGGCTGCCTCTGATGATTTCTGAAATGCCTTTTTCCATTATGTGCACCTGGTTCCTTTTTATCTGTGCTAATCTCTAGCAAGTGGTCGTTCCCCAGCACCCTTGAAGTCCTCTCCAGAAAATGCTCTTTCCTTCTCTACCACAGGGAGAGTTGTGAATTTTTCAAATTGTTATGCTCTACTTCCCCTCCCGCCGCCGTATTTTTTTGAGTCAGAGTCTCACTCTGTTCCCAGGCTGGAGTGCAGTGCACACTCACAGCTACTCCAGCATCGACTTGTTGGGCTCCTGTGATCCTTCTGCCTCAGCCTTCCAAGTAGCCAGAACTACAGGCACGCACTACCATGCCCGGCTAAGTTGATATGTTGTAGAGACAAGGTCTCAGCAAGTTGCCCAGGCTGGTCTTGAACCCCTGGGCTCAGGCAATCCTCTTGCCTCAGTCTCCCAAAGTGCTGAGATTACAGGTTTGAGCCACTGCACCCAGCCTCTACTTCCATTTTAATCATAAATGTAACTTTAGGTCATTCCTTTGCTCCCGAATCTGATCAGAAGCTGTTGAAAGCAGCCATGCCACTTACCGAATGCTTTGTTACTTCTGCCAGACACTCTAGGTCATCATTTGAAAAATTTATTTATTTATTTATTCAGAGATGGAGTCCTTCTCTGTCATTCAGGCTGGAGTTCAATAGCGTGATCATAGTTCGCTGCAGTCCTGAACTCCGGGACTCAAGTGACCCTCCTGTCACAGCCTCCTATGTAGCTGGAACTACAGGTGCCCACCTCCATGCCCAACTGCCTAGGTCACTGTTTTTAAGTTTGGCCTTCCACAAAATCCTAGTGCATGGACATCATGCAGCCAGCTTCTTTGCTGTGGTGCAACATTTGTTCCAGTTCCCAATAATTTTCACATTTCTATCTGAACCTCATCAGCGTGGCCTTTACTGTCAGTCAGCATTTTGGCCACAATCACCCAATCCCCAAGCAGTTTCAAATATTTTCTTATCCTCCTATCTTATGAGCCCTCCCAATTTTTCCAACTTCTGCCCATTACCCAGGTCCAAAGCCACTTCTACCTTTTCAGGTACATTTGTAGCCACTCCCCATTCCTGGTACTAATTTTCAGTCTTAGCCCATTCGTGTTGCTAAAAGGAACACCTGAGGTTGGGTAAGTTATCAAGAAAGGAGGCCGATTTGGCTCGCTGTTCTGCAGCCGGTAAAAAAGTGTGTACATCAGCATCTGGTGAGGGCTTCAGACTGCTTTCACTCGTGGTAAAAGGAGAAAGAGAGCAAGCATGTAGCGGTCACATAAAGAAAGAGGTTTGACCGGGCACAGTGCTCACACCTATAGTCCCAGCACTTTGGGAGGCCAAGGTGAGAGGATTGCCTGAGCCTATGGGTTCGAGACCAGCCTGGGCAACTTAGTAGACCTCATCTCTACAATCAATCAAGGAAAATAGCTGGGCGTGGTGGTGCACACCTGTAGTTCCAGCTACTTGGAAGACTGAGGTGCAAGGATCACGGGAGCCCAGCAGGTCAAGGTTGTAGTAGCCATGAGCATGCCAACTTCCCTCCAGCCTGGGTGACAGAGTGAGACTCCCACTCAAAAAAAAAAAAAAAAAAAAAAAAGAGAGGAAGTGGTGCCAGGTTCTTTTCAACAACCAGTTCTCCAAAAACTTAAGAATGAAAACTCCCTCCCTCGCTCAGGAGTGACACTGTGCCATTTATGAGGAATCCACCCTGACAATCCAAGCACCTCCCACCAGGCCCTAGCTCCATCCCTGGGGATCAAATTTTAACATGAGACTTGGTGGAGCCAAGCAAAGCATACCCAAATCACAGCAACTTACTTAGATTGCTTGGCTTAGAAGCCCAGCTCTTTAGATCCTGAGGTATGATCCAGGCCTCTACAATGTGAACATATCATATCTACTCTAGGCTTTAAAATTTGTGGGGTTTATAATTTTCTTTATATTGATACATTTAGAATTAGAAGTATTCATTCTTACAACGATTTGATAAGTTCTTTTTTTTTTTTTTTTTTTGAGTTGGAGTCTCACTCTGTCACTCAGACTGGAGTGCAGTGGCTGCTCTCGGTCACTGCAGCCTCGACCTGGTGGGCTCCGGCGATCCTTCCGCCTCAGCCTTCCAAGTAGTTGGAACTACAGGCGTGCCCTACCACACCCGGCTAATTTTTTATTTATTGTAGAGATGAGGTCTTGCCAAGTTGCCCAGGCGGGTCTCGAACCCACCAGCTCAGGCAATCCACTCACCTCGGCCTTCCAAAGCTCCGAGATTACAGGCTGAGCCACCGAGTTCTTTACTGTATTTTGCAATTGTTATGTTCACAAGTAACAGAGACCCATGTAAAGGTAAGCCATATATAGGTAAAACCTCATGGAGTTTAGGAAATAGTACTCCAAAATATGACACATTGGCATTTGAGAAAACAGCAGAAGCAGGAAGGCCACCTTCATCTTTCTCTCCCCTTTCTCCAAAGAAGCAAGTCTTTTTTTTTTTTGAGTTGGAGTCTCACTCTTGTCACCCAGGCTGGAGTGCAGTGGCATGCTCATGGCCACTCCAGCGTCAACCTGCCGGGCTCAGGTGATCCTTCTACCTCAGCCTTGCAAGTAGCTGGAACTATAGACGCATGCCACCACACCCACTTAGTTTCTTGTGTGTGTGTGATTTATTTTAGAGACGAGGTCTCACCAAGTTGCCCACGCTGGTCTTGAACCCCTGGGCTCAGGCAATCCTCTTGCCTCAGCCTCCCAAAGTGCTGGGATTACAGGCTGAGCCACTGTACCCAGCCAGCAGCAAGTCTTATAACCTAGGATGGTCACTCTCTGGCCGTCTTCTACCCTTCTCCCTGAAACAGGTCACAAGACTTTCATTTGAGAGGTATTCTCTCTATACCCAGAGAAAACGAACATTCTTATCTCTGAAGACACAAGGACACAGAAAGAAATTTGCACAAACAACCCTTGCTAAATTCCCTCCAGTTTATTACCATTAAATCATATCTTTTTTCCTTCCAATCGTATTTGCCCATGACTAGATGCTCTTCTTCAAACCTAAGTATAAAAAATATACAAGTTTACCTGTTTCATTGGGTCTCCCTTTCCTTAGGAAGTTTCCTGTGTCACATAAAACTTACATTAAATCATTTATATGGTTTTTTTTCTCTTGTTAATCTGCCTTGTTACAGAAGCCTCAGCCATGGTCCTACCGATGGATAAGGAAAGAAAATTATTTCTCCCCTACAAACTTGTACCATGTAAAGTTAAAAATAAGAGGTAACACTTATACACAGAGCACAAGCTCTTTTCTAAGTACTATCCTAAGTGATGTAGCTAGATTAAGACTTAGAATCTTTTTAACAACCTTATAGGTCTCAATAACCTTATAAGTAGATGCTATTTTTTGTCCCAAGTGCGACCATTGGCAAGAGAAGGATTGGGGTTGGAGAATGCAAACATCAAGTGGGCTACATTTTCCATCAGACGAGAAGATGACACTGAGCACTGATGAAGTAAGTAGAAGGTAATTCCTAGATGGAAAGCAAGTGCCGTCATAAAAGGGGTGAAAACTATTATTTGTAACAGTTAAAACTAGACACAGAACAACTTTTTGCCAGATGGAGAATGAATGAAGTGATTGTGAAATTATTACATGGACTTATCTTGCCCCCCTTCTTTCTGGGTGTGCATAAGGCTTTTTTGGCATTATGTCTCTTGGGTTCTCATTGAACAATTAGGGCTCACTGACAGATGACTTCCAGCATTATTATCAGGTGCTGCACCAGCCTGCCTCCAGCCATAATTTCCAGAGCATCTAGGGACCTCCCATTGATTGTAACAAGCCAAAACACTCTGAAATTGGAAATTTTAGGTACTATTGTATCTACCATTCAATTTATTTTACAGCAAAATCTATCACAAAAAGCATTCAGTAAATTAATCTGGCTTGACCACCAGGAGATTCTAATGTTATTGTATTTTTTCCACCAGGGACCCAGAGGAGTTTGTTCATCTGTAATATCATTAGTATTATAATCATATTATTCCTAGTGTTTTATTTCCAATGACATGGCAGACCTTAGGCAAAATTGCAGAGTATCCAAAGCCCATTGTAGGAGTCCTTGCTTCTTTTGGTGCACACCCTCCCCAATTTTTAAAAAAAGGCTGTACTGTATTCAGCCCCAGGGATACTGAAATATTCACTGAACTTCATTGGATTTATGAAGTGTGCCTCATAATATCTAGAACATGAAAACTTGTGCCAGGCTCAAGCTGATCTTCCCATTGTTAAATCCACTTGTGAGTGTTCAGTCTTTTTCTGACCTGACTTATTAGCAGCATTTGATACAGCTGATCACTCCTTTCTCCTTGACAGACTACATTGTTCTAACCCCACTGGTTTCCTGAACATCCCATTTACTAGGCTTTCTTCCTCTCTCACAGTTAACTTCTCTTCAGTCTCCTTAGTCTGTTCCTCCCTTTCATTGCAGCTTTTAACATCGGAAGGCTCCAGTGCTCACACCTTGATCCTCTTCCCTTTCTCTCTACATTCACTTTTTTGGTGATCTTATTTGGTCTTTTTGCTTGAAATATTATCATATGTCAATGAGACCTAAATTTATATCTCTTGTGTGGGCCTTCCTCCTAAACACTAGACTCATGTATACAACTGCCTACTTGAAAGCATTTCTTGAATGTTTACTAGGTCTCTCAAACTTAAGCTGACCAAAATTGAACTCTATATCTTCCCCGGAAAATCTGCTGTTCTTGAATTCTTTTTTGTCTCTCTTGAAAAAATTGATCATTGCAATTAATTCAGGCAAAATCTTTGGGTACGTTTTGGACCCCGTTCTCTCATCACACATCCACTTCACACCTCTAACTTCAAAATACATCCAGAATTCAATCACACTTGACCACATCCAATTACCTCCAGTGTGTTAAAAGATAAATCTTGGCACGTTAAATTGTGAAAGAATGTATTTGAGCAGACAGCAATACATGAGTTGGGCAGTTCCCGTTTGCAAGCACTCTATCAAAAGTATAGGAGGAGAAGGTTTTCAAAGGGTTAATGCAGAACCAAGGCAAAGAAAATACATGTTTGGTTAAAGTTGCCTAGTTAGAGGTTAGCTGGCAGTTTCTTATTGGTTAAGTGTGTTTACACAGTTAGATTTCAGTTTGCTTAAGTGGAAGGCTAGGGCACTGGAGGTCCTCAATCTAATGGTTTCCCAACTTATTATTTTTATAAGTGCTACCATCTTAATCGAGCCATCATCATCTCCTGCCTGCATTATTGCAAAAACTTTGTAAGTACTTTCCTTGTTTTTACTTTTATCCACTATCTTGGTCTAGGTTCCTCCAGTAGCAGATCCTAAGCAAGGATATGAGTGTAATTTACTTAGGAGGTGATCCCAGGAAACATTTTAGAGATCGTTGCAGAGAGAAGGGTAAGTAGAAAATCCAGTGGAAGATTTGGTATTAATGAATAGGTTACTATTGTGGACAACTTGGACTCAGTTTTGCTGGAGACCTTCTGGGATACTGAGTGCAGCCTGTCTCTGAATTATTCCGCCAAGGGACAAGAAACACGAGAAAGTGAACCCAACTGATAGGATATCTCCCACATTCAAAGAGGTCTAAAGTACTGTGCCTCTTTCTTTATTAAAGGAAGTATCTAGTGTCACGACTTGTCCCTTACATTAAAGGAAGTTCCTGCAAAAAAAAAAAAAAAATTGGATCATAAAAACGTCACAGTTGTACTCTGAATTTTTCTATAGTTTATCTACTTTTGGTTCACATATAATATATCAGAACATCTGGAGCATTTGCTGATTTATGCTCACTAGATTAATTTTTGTTTTTTTAGTTAGAGTCTTACTCCATCACCCAGGCTGGAGGGCAGTCACACACTCACAGCCACCCCAGCATCGACTTGCTGGGCTCCAGCAATCCTTCCGCCTCAGTCTTCCAAGTAGCCAGAACCACAGGCACGTACTACCTCGTCTGGCTAATTTTTCAATCTATTGTAGACACGAGGTCTCGCCATGTTGCCCAGGGTGGCCTCAAACCTGCGGGCTCAGGCAATTCACTCACCTCGGCCTCCCAAAGTACTGAAATTACAGGCTGAGTCACTGAGCCCAGCCGCTCACTAGTTTAACATAATGTCATTTACCTAGTGGACCAACATGGTGTTCTGTGGAGGGTTCGTTTAGACTCTGTTGCAACAGAAAGCAGGAGAGATGATATATTCCTGAGGCAAGATTCAGAAATTGCACTGCTGTCTACCCGGGTGAATGCTAAGTGCTTTCAATCCTCTTTCCTTATAAAATTTTTTTAAAAATTCATTTTCCACTCAATAGCAGCTGGGTTGATTTGTTCTGGTAGCAATCCTATGTATGACATAGCAGCTATGATTAAGGGTACCACTTGGCCAGTTTTACAGTGGTCCACTATTATTTGTTGTGATCAACCTGATTTTTGTAGGGGCCATACCAGTGAATTAAATGAGAATATGGTGGAATCCATCATTTATCCATCTTCTAGACTTTGAGGATGGTACAAATCTCTGCCCTTTCAAATGATTTCTTATTTATTATATTATATATTATATTATTTATTATATTATATATTGCATTATATATTATTATTTATTATTGCTTTGATTTATTATTTTGGCCAAGTTGCAAGGTTGATTTCAGGAATTTCCACTTGATGTTTTCTACCACCATGGCTGTTATTTAACAGATCAAGGAACCAATAGGAGTTTTCTGCTAGCTACTGAGAATATCTAATTTTGCATTTATAATTAAGGAAATAATCACCTGAGAGACCTCAGACTCACTGGATTCACTATGGAATGCACTTGGGATAGGACTCCCATTTGTCACCTAGTCTCCATACCACTGCTGTAACAGGGGCCATAATGACTTTTTGTGTCCTCCTAACATCACTGTCATCTGTATTTCCAGCAGCCTTTGAAAAATCTGGGTATTACCCTCTCTCCAATGTATAGTTAATATGTTCAAATACCAAATGCCCAAGATTCTTTTGGTTAAGGATTGGTGAAATATTTATTTTATATTCTTGCTATGGCATTGAAAGGACCTTTTGGAAGAGGATCTGACCTTTTCCTTTTCAACTGATGAGCCCTAGATCTGAGAACTGACTCCACCATGTAAGGGATCATGATTTTCCATTACAGTGGCTGGTACCAGCATTTACTTTCCTGATTGATTTTGCTTATACAAATCAAGTGACAATCCTTATTGGTTGCTAATTTATCTAACCCCAATAAACACCCTGGCTAATTGGCCAACACCACAGATCCTTGTGGGTCAAGTTTCCTTGGTTATAGTTATCATTGTGCCTGCTCTAGTATTATGTCAGCTGTACCTCTGATAGTTAAGTGATGCCACCTGGCCTCTGATACTCTAGAACCTTATCATCTCCTAGGATGCTTTATTTCATGGCCAACTCCTCTACAGTCAACTCTGGTCTAGAAATGACATCTATCATTATTAGTTTTTCAGTGATTCATCATTAGGGCTTTCATACAGCTTTAGAAGTGAGTGCCTGCTCAGGATCTTCCAGTTAAGCATCACCAGTGGGCCGGGCTCAGTGGCTCTGTCTATAATCCCGTGCTTTAGGAGACCGAGGTGAGTGGATTGCCTCCCGTGGGTTCGAGACCCGCCTGGGCAACTTGGCGAGACCTCATCTCTACAATAAATCAAAAATTAGCCAGGCATGGTAACACATGCCTGTAGTTCCAGCTACTTGGAAGGCTGAGGCTGAAGGATGGCCAGAGCCCAGCAGGTTGAGGCTGCGGTGGCCGGGAGCAGCCACTGCACTCCAGTCTGGGCAACAGAGTGAGACTTCCAACTCAAAAAAAAAAAAAAAGAATCACCAGTGGATTATCTGGTGTTGTATATTGAGGCTATGCCTTTCAACTTTAGGACCACTTCCTCAGTACTCTGCCAAGAAGATGCTGGCATTTCCACTATAGACTGTCCTTATTATTAAGCTTCAAGAAACTTGTCAACATATGTTAGAACTGACTCCAGGCATCCCTGTCAAGGTGTTAAGTCAAAGGAGAGTGTCTTAGAACAATGAATTTGTCCCTAAGTTTATCTTCTATCTCCACCTCAATCTCTACTTTTCATTCAACACCTTCAAAATTTATATCATATATATTCTGCCGGTTCTTACTGACATGTTCTAGCCAGGTTCTAAAGCTCTTTGGGTAAATTATGTGTTTTCTTAAATCACAGAGAAAGTAATTTTCTACCTGAGCCACACTGAGTTTGCATAGAAGCAATGAGAGGATGGGAAGGCACATCTTGAAGGGGACAAACATTATTTTGTGAAGCATCTGTCCCAAGAGAAGTCTTTGAGTGGTGGTCTCCAGGCAATCAGAGACAACAATAAGGAGGTTGCCTATGCCAGTAAGAGATGCCGGATAGTTAGTGCCAGTAGAAGCAACACAATCCTCAACAAATAAGAGAATGGGTTACTTAAGACTCACCCCTCAATGGCATAATTCTGAGGTATCTTTTACACATTCCCTCAGAAAGGCCACAGCAAGAGTGAGCTCCGGTTGCTGACTATGGTAACCCACTGATAATGGTGTTAAATAAAAAATATACATGTGCATGCTATGTCAAGTACCTGTGCTGAGCATTTTTATAAGAATTACTCCTTTTGTTCTCCTAAGGAAGGAAGGAAAATCAATAAAAAGTGCATTATCACCAGATAGTTGCCTCTAAACATGAAAAATTAAGATAAAAAAATTAAAACATGGCTTCTTTATTTGAATCTATTTTTGAAAAAATATTTCATAATCTTGTTTTTTATTTTAATCTGGAGATTTAAGCTATATATGGTCTCCTAAAGGGTTGCATTCTCTGAATCCTTGACTTTATAGCCGCTGACCCTTCACCTGGTTCATAGCTTTCTTCATTGTTGGTTAGAGGAACTAGTTAACCTTACAAGATATGGGAAAGGTAGGACCAACTCAAGCATAAATACACTTCATAAGATCAAAATACTGCCATGAACCTTCTCAGACCACAGTGGAATAAAAATAAATACTAGCACCAACAAAATTCCCTCAAAACCCACAAAAACATGGACACTAAACAGCATGATGCTTAACAACCCCTGGGTCAACACAGACATCAAAACAGAAATTAAAAGATCCCTGGAAACAAATGAAAATGAAGAAATATCTTACCAAAACTTCTGGGATACCAAGAAAACAGTACTAAGAGAGGAAATCATATCTCTACAGACACACATCAAGAAAATGGTAAGATTACAAGTTAACAGCTTAGCAAGTTACCTAAGGGAACTGGAAAACAAGACCACCAAAACTGTAGCTTCAGCAGAAGAATCCAGATCACCAAAATAAAAGCCCAAATATGGAACATAGAAGACAAAAAATATTATGGAAAAAAATCAACAAAACAAAAAGCTGGTTCTTTGAAAGGATAAACAAGATTGATGGACCCCCTAGCCAGATTTACCAAGAAAAAAGAGAGAAAAGTCCCAAATAAACACAATAAGACATGCAAAGGATCAAGTCACAACTGACCCTGAAGAAATAGAAAAGATTATAAGAGATTACTATGCACATCTGTATGGAAACAAACTTGACAACCTATATGAAATGGAGGATTTTCTGACGTATCCAGGTTGGAACAAGAAGAAATTGAGACACTAAATAGACCAATAATAGCCTAGGAAATTGACTCTGTCATAAGAAAACTACCTACCAAAAAAAAAAAAAGCTCTGGGCCAGACAGCTTTCCAGCAGAATTCTATAAAACACACAAGGCAAAGCTGATACCAATCCTACTGAAAGTATCCAGGCAATTGAGAAAGACAGAATTCTCCCCAGATCTTTCATGTGGCTAACATCACATTGATACCCCAAACAGATAAAGATCCAATAAAGAAAGAGAACTACAGGCCAATATCCCTGATTAACATAGACATAAAAATTCTCAACAAGATTCTAGCAAATTGGACCCAACAACACATCTCAAAATCATCTATCATGACCAAGTAGGCTTCATGTCCAGGATGCAGGACTGATTCAACATCTGCAAGATCATAAACGTAATTAAATACATCAACAGATATGAAAACAAGAACCACATGATTGTTACATTAGATGCAGAAAAAGCTTTTGATAAAATCCAACATTCCTTCTTGATAAAAACCTTTGAACACCTAGGCATAGACAGAACATACCTCAAAATAGTAAGAACCATCTACAATAAACCCACAGCCAACATACTACTAAATGGAGAGAAATTGGAACCATTTCCCCTGAAAACCAGAGCAAGACAAGGTTGCCCACTCTCCCCTCTCCTGTTCAACATAATGTTGGAAGTCATAGCCAGAGCAATCAGACAAGAGAAGGAAATCAAGCGTATTCAAATAGGAAAAGAGGAAGCTAAGTTATCCCTCTTTACAGATGACATGATCCTGTACCTTGAAAACCCAAGATAATCTGTCAAAAACCTCCTTGCAGTGATAAAGGGCTTTGGCAAAGTTTCAGGGTACAAAATAAACATGCAAAAGACAGTCACATTCTTATACACCAACAACAAACAGACAGAAAAGCACAATCCCATTCATAATCAAAAATTAAAAAAAAAGAACTACCTTGGCATCTTTCTAACCAGATAAATGAAAGACCTTTACAGTGAAACCCACAAAACACTGCTCAAAGAAATCAAAGAAGACACAAACAAATTTAAAAATAATCCATGTACATGGATTGGAAGAATTAACATTGTTAAGACATCCAAAACACCTAAGGCAATCTACAGATTAAACACAATACCCATTAAATTGCCAACATCATTCTTCTCAGACCCGGAAATGACAATACAGAAATTCGTATGGAATCATAAAAGTCCACAAATAACCAAAACAGTCCTCAGCGAAAGAAACAAAGCAGAAGTGATCACACTTTCAGACTTTAAACTTTGCTATAAGGCTACGATTATGATAATCAAAACAGCCAGGTATTGGAACAAAAACAGAGATATAGACCAATGGAACAGGATAGCGATTCCAGAAACAAAACCTCAATCTCTCAGCCAACTCATCTTCGACAAAGCCTCCGCCAACAACCAGTGGGGAGAGGAAAACCTATTTAGTAAATGGTGCTAGGAAAACTGGCTGACCACATGCAGAAGATAGAAACAGGACCCCTACCTATCACCTTACACAAAAATCAACTCAAAATGTATCAAAGACCTAAAAGTAAAACCTCAAACTGTAAGAATCTTAGAAGAAAACGTAGGAAAATACTCTTAAGCACATTGGAATAGGCAACCAATTCTTGATCAACTCTCCAAAAGCAAATGCCATTAAAGGTAACATAAACAAATGGGACCCCATCAAACTGAAAAGCTTCTGCAAAGTAGAAGACACCATCAAGAGAGCAGGGAGACAGCCCACACAAGAAGAAGAAACATTTGCCAACTTTAAATCTGACAAAGGCCTAACATCCAGGATCTGCAAGGAGCTCAAGTATGCTGAAAAGAAGAAAAACAACCATTTAAAAAAGTGGGTAAAAGATATGAATAGACACTTCTCAAAAGAAGACATATGAGCAGCCAAAAATGCTCAGCTTCATCCATCATCAGAGAAATGCAAATGAAAACCACACTGTGTTACCATCCAATTCCGATCAGGATGGCCATCTCAATGACTCAAAAAACAACAGATGCTGGAGAGGATGCAGAGAAAAGGGAATGCATCTACACTGTTGGTGGGAGTGTAAAACTAGTACAACCTCTGTGATGGTCCCTAAAAGATATAAAAATCAGCCTTCCATGTGACTCAGCAATTCCCCTTCTGGGAATACACCCAGAGAAACTCAAATGACTGTATGTTTATTGCAACATTATTCACAATAGCAAGAACATGGAAACAACTGTGCTGCCCATCGAAAGTGGACTGGATAAAGAAAATGTGGTACATGTACATGATGGAATATTATGCAGTCATAAAGAAAAACAAAATTATGAGTTTTGCAGCAACTTGGATCGATTTAGAGTCTACAGTACTCAGTGATTTATCACAGAAACAAGATCTGAGTACCACATGTACTCACTCATAAGTAGACCCTGAGTATTTGTTATAATACTACAAGAAAGGGATTGGCAGTAGTGGGACACTGCCAGGGATGGGGGGGTGCCCATACCTGTATGATGATCACTTATGTACCTAACGCTGAATTGTACCCCACATCTTCAAAATTAAAATTTAAAAAAGAAAGAACCATTTGTTTCAAGTTATAGTTGAAATTTTAAAATATTTTAATTGACCGTATTAAAATTCTATTATAAAGTGTTTTATGTGCTAGCCACTTGAAAAATTATCAATTCAAAAATGTTTATTGATCATCTACTATCTGTCCCAAAGTGAGTTAGACACAAAATATTAATTCTTATAATCTGTATCAATGGAAGTTTTCAATGTAGTTAATTCTATTTCTGTTTTTTTTTTTTCCATAGCATTCTCTAATAGAGAAATTATTCATTCCCTGGATATTTTGAAGACTTTTTAGAGAATTGTCCCCATGACTGTGATAGAAGTTCCAGGGATTATAAAAGAAAAATGCTCTTCTGTAAATTTTAGTTTTTATTGCTGCATATTTCTTCTATTTGTGTGTGTGTGTGCGTGTGAGTAGGAGTCTAACTCTGTCACCCATGCTGGAGTGCAGTATCATGATCACAGCTCGCAGTATCCTTGACCTCCTGGGCTCAGGTGATCCTTCTGCTTCAGCCTCCACGTAACTAAGACTACAGGTGCAAGCCATCAATCACACCCAGCTAAAAAATTTTTTTGGCGGGGAGGAGGGTCTCCCTATATGGCTCAGGCTGGTCTCAAACTCCTGGGTACAAGCAATCCTCCCACCTCAGCTTCCCAAAGTGCTGGGATTGCAGGTGTGAGCCACTGTGCATAGCCTGCTGTGTATTTCTGAATTGTATTTCATCAGATGGTTGTCCCCCATGACACATTGCTGATTTATACAGAAGTTTGATATTTTCTCCCTCATTCTCCATTAGCAGCAGAACCTGCCCCTATGCAATTTCTATAAGAAGAAAGGTACCTTGTCAGTAGCTACACACTATTTTTCCTTTCTGTCTTAGACTCTAAATGTCATGCTTTTGCAAAGTAAACTTACCAGAAACGTGGTTAAGATCAATGAATATATTCAAATCAAATCCAAAGGGCACAAGATTGCTAATCAAATGCTTTCAGTGGAGTCCTTACTAGGATTTGTTTCTTGGCCTTGGATGTCTCCAAGATTGCCTGTTGGAGACTTACTATAAACTACCCAGTGGTGTCCTGGACCCAGTTCCTACTGGCTCTTGCTGGTCATGTGCATCTTTTCCCAGCTATTCATTCAGTGACATCACCCTTTGTAGCTCGAAATGAGCCGTGGGTGAAAAGTATTTACACCATGGAAATCTAGCAAATGTTACAAGTCCTGACCTTTTTTCCTAGTCGTTAAACATTTACCAGCACACCACTGAGACCTTTTATTTAGCAAGTATGAGCGGTTTTGGTCCCTTGAAACCAAAAACCCACTGACAAGATTCAAAGTTCTAGTTACTTATCACTTGGCCAAGTTACTTGTTCTCTGTGAAGCCCAGTTCTTCAATTCCAAAAAGGAAAGGATGATACCAACCTATTTACTTATCCACATTACTTTATTGTGAATAATGCAGAAAATAATACTTTAATGAGAATATTTTAAAACCCCAAACCCACCTATAAACCTCTGATGAAACAGGTGCTTCCGAAGCATCTTAGTTCTCATGAGGTGTATTAGAGTTCTTCAGAGAAACAGAACGAATTGGCTATACATGGAGATACATATAAGAAGATTTATTATGAAAAATTGGTCCACATGACTATGGAGGCTGAGAGGGTCTATGATCTGCCACCTGCAAGTTGGAGACCCAGGAAAACGAGTATTTCAATTCAAACCCGAAGGTCTGAGAACCAGAGGAGACAATGGTGTAAGTCTCTGTGTAAGCCTGAAGGCTTGAGAACCAGGAGTGCTGATGTCTGAGGGCAAGAGAAGACAGATATCCCCACTCAAAAAGAGAACAAATTTACCCTTCCTCTACCTCTTTGTTCTAATTGGGCTGTCAAGGGATTGGATGATACCCACTAGCATTGGTGAAGACAATTTTCTTTACTCATTCTTTTGATTCAAATGCTAATCTGTTTCAGAAACACCCTTGCAGACATACCCAGAAATATGTTTTAACAGCTATCTAGACATTTTTTAGTCCAGTCCAGTTGGCACATAAACTTAACCATCGCATAAAATAACTCAAGTATTTGGTAGACAACTTGTTGTTCTGACTTCTTCTCACAGGAAAAAAAAAAAAAAAAATCCAAGAAGGCATTAATAAAAAAATATAAGATTTACAAGTAATTTCATAACAGAGGTACATAAGTTTTCTTCCATAAGTTACTTAGCCAAAAACATCCCACATCCCTCTTAGAAATTTATCTTTTCTTTAAAGCCTGTTACAACAAGAAACTAAATGTATAGTCCTTTTTGTGTGTGGAAACTTGCCTCGTCTAGCTCCCAAATCCTTTTCCTCCCTTCATATTATACAAATCAACTTCCTTCTTCCCATTAAAACTTGGGGCCAATAGGAAGGTTATTTAGACTTTGCTACTGACATGTATCAAACATATCTGTACCTTTTTCTACAATGGAATTTTCCCACTAGCTGTTAAAAAAAAGAGAAAAAGAACATTTTCTCAAGGATACTATATATTCCCATGAGAAATATTGGCTATCCTGACAAATCAGTTATATAGACTCTGTCTCCTTTAGGTTGAATGAATGCAAGAAGATCATAAGGTTTATATGTCATTCCCAGGTTTGATTCAGCTCAGGGCTCAACCACTCATCCTAAGATGGACAAGTGTGTGGATACAGGAAATATTTTCACCTCTTCCCCTTAGGCATGTTCTTCACAATAACCCACCTCCCAGTTTGGAGAATACTGATCTGTGGTTCCAATAGAATGGATACCACATTTTTACTGGCTTATCACAGGTGTCCTGGGACACAAAGTTCCCTGGAAGAGTAGGTGCAAAGCCCAGGCTGGATCTTCAGTTACTCTGTAGCCAGGACCCTTGTATCTGTGCTTGCTTCTCTTATTCCCATTCCTATTGTCCATGAGGGTTATATTCTGCTTTTGTCAGCCCCTCCCTCAATTTCTGGAGAACCAGAGTAGAGTTTGTCTATGAGTTTTCCCATAGTAGAAACAAATGCTGATGTTATTCCCGACAAAGTCCCCAGCATTCCTTTATTTTTCTTGGACTGTTAGGTGTTATGGACTGAATATGTATGTCCTTCCAAAATTCATAGGTTGACATTCTAACCTCTGATGTGATGGTATTAGGAGTGGGACTTCTGGGAGGTAATTAGTCATGAATGTTGCTCTCCAACAGGTAAAGACACAGCAAGGTGACAGCCATGTGTAAGCCAGGAAGAAGAGCCTCACCAGAACTGGATTGGCCTTGGACTTCCTATCCTTTGGAATTGTGTGAGAAATAAATGTTTGTTGTTGAAGTCATCCAGTCTATGATGCAACACAAGCTACTAAGACACCAGGAAATTGATGCTCAGTGTTTACCTACTCTGTTGGTGAATAGCTAGGCCTATGCCACCTGTACATTAGTGGGTAAAGTCTAACCAGGGCCTGAAGTTTTTTCTGTGCATCATTCTGGGGCTTGTTTTTCTCACTCTCAGAAATCTTATTGTAGGGAATTGGACTGGAGCTGGGGACATGAATCCTAACCTGAACTCTTGTTCCCTAAGTCTGAAATGGTAATTCCCAATGCAAACTACATTTTTGGTTTCATAATTGGAAAGTAGCCACAGCTCTCTGTTTCTTTCTCCTTCTAAATTATCTTCATTGTCTTCATCATGGCAGAGGTCTTTCTCACATTGCTTAGACCTCTTAGGGAATCTGAACTTTTTTAGAAAACTATTACTGTGCTCCTGTACTACTGTCTTAGCCCATTTTGTACTGCTATAACAGAATGTGTGAGACTGGGTAATTTATAATAAACAGAAACGTCTTGGTTTATGGTTCTAGAGACTGGCAAGGCCAAAATTGAAGAGCTGGCATCTGGTAAGGGCCTTCTAGCTGCATCCTCTCATAGTCAAAGGGCAAAGAGAAGGTGAGAGAGAGCAGGAGATCCAGCTCAAGGCCTCCAACCCTTTCATAAACAGCACTGATCCTTTCATGAGGGTGGAGCCCTAATGACCTAAACGCCTCCCATTAGGCCCCACCTCCTGACCTTGTTACATTGGACTTGTTTCCACCACATGCTTTTTTGGGGAATACATTCAAACTACAGCAATGACAGCAGTTGAGATTTTCTTTCTGACTTTGTTTCATAGTATCTTTTCTTAATCTTTATTGGCACAGTCTCTCTAGTCCCAGTCCATGGGCAGAGGCCTTGTCTTCTTTTTGCAGTTGTATAGTTAGAATTGGTATACCAGTCCTGAGAAATGCCTATATTTCAATATCTATATTCCTAAATACCTGCTTACCGTAGCAGGAGGCATTCCAAGCCTTGAGATCTTGAATAATTCTGAATGTCAGGCCTTGAAATTTTTATTTTAATCAAAAAGCCCTAGGCCGGATGTGGTGGCTTAAGCCTAATCCCAGCACTTTGAGAGGCAGAGGTGAGAGGATTGCTTGAGCCCAGGGGTTCAAGACCAGCCTGGGCAACTTGGTGAGACGCTGTCTCTACAACAAGTGAAAAAATTATCTGGGCATGATAGTGCCTGCCTGTAGTTCCAGTTACTTGGAAGGCTGAAGTGGAAGGATCGCTTGAGCCCAGCAGATCAGTGCTGGGGTGGCCATGAGCGTGCCACTGCACTCCAGCCTGGGTGACAGAGTGAGACTCTGACTCAGAAAAACAAAACAAAACAAAAACCCTCTCTGTTCCTACCCTGAATATGCTTATATTTTCCAGTAACATGTAGCTTTGACTTGATAGATAATGGCTGTACAGTCCTATTTCAGATGCTGAAGGACAGAGAAAACTAGATTGCCAATGTCATTATATTTTCCATAATCGTTATAGTTCCCAAATTGCAGAATTTGAAAGGGTGAGCCAAGAAATGAAAATCTCCTTGAAGTCTTCATTGAAAGGTTTAGAGTTTAGCTGGTGAGGGTATTCTCCTGACTCATTTCCATGAAAATATCAGAGCTCCTGAAATAGAGAAGAAAAGAACTCAGGGACAGAAGCATTAAGTTCCAGCCTTAGCTTTATCACTAATTAAATGGTATAACTAAAAACAAGTCACTTAACATTTTGGTGCCTCCTTTTCCTCATATATCAAAAGGGAAATCATAATAACTAGATTTGTTGTGAGACAAAATTTAATAAGGGGAAAGTGCTTGGAAAAATATAAAACTGTACCAGAGTAAGGTAATTTTATTATTTTATAGCCTAAGTTGCTTTGGTCTTCCAATTTTAGTTGAAATTAAACAATTGAAGATGAAACATCAATTTCATAGAGGGAATATCACAGAATGAACAGTAGTAGAAAGATCAATTTAATCTAGTCTTCATATTTTTATTATGTGAATTCACTTCAATCGAAATGGCATCTTTACTCATAATTTTAGTGTAAGAAAGAAAATGTATTGGAACAATTGCAAAGAACTGGGCCATTAATTTTATTAGATTTTTGACGTCATTTAAATGTGCTTCAAAGAAAGGTTATGTTTGTTTCATGCTACAGAAACGATAAACTCAAATGATAATATTATATGAGCAAAATTTTAAAAGGGGAGCCTCTCTTGAAAAATATTAGTGCTGTGAGGTGAGGGGGGGCTGGATTGGCAGTAGTGGGAAACTGCTGGGGGAGTGGGTGGCACACCTAATCACCAAGGGTATTTGCATAATTAACATTTGTATACCTAACCCTGAATTATACCCCACATCTTTAAAATTTAAAAAAAAATTAGTGCTGTTAAGAGATCTTAATAATGTTGCATGTGACCTACTATAAGTCACAAACACAGCAAGCAATAGCTTTTACACTTATAATTCATTATGAGTAAAGAATTTTAAATTCAATTTTTCACTTTTCTAATTAGATATTCCAACTGAGATTTTAACCTTCTCCCCTCCTGGTTGTTGCTGCAGGTTTTCAGCCCATGGTCAACGTGATTCAGCAACTTTTCTGCTGGCTTAAAATGATTTGAATTCCATTCACAATCAGGGTGAACAATCACAGTACAAATAAATCCCCAAACAATCTTGTTTTCAGGCAACCTTCCCATCTTAATGCCTTGTATCGCTGGGATCAGAACACCTCCTCAGAGCAGACTGGGCATACTGTGCAATGCCAGTGTTTTTCTGTCAGGCAGGTCTGGTTTTCTGTCAGGAAAAATAGTGTGCTTTTCCAAGTGAAATGTAAAGTTGTTTCAAATCTGGTGTTTAGAATGCTGGTCTCTAGAGTGAAGTGAATAAGAAAATACTAGGATGTTTATGGTTATTTTGCATCTTAAAAATAAAAAACGAAATTAAGCTTTATTGGCAATAGAAGATCTTTTGACACTTGTGTCCTCACATAATAACCAGTATCCGTTCATATCATTTCTTCTTCTTTTTTTTTTTAGTCAGAGTCTCATTCTGTCACCCAGGTGCTAGAGTGCAGTGGCACACTCACGGCCACTGCAGCCTCGAACTGCTGTGCTCAGGTGATCTATCTGCTTCAGCCTTCCAAGTAGTTGGAACCACAGGTGCACGCCACGACACTCAGCTAATTTTTTGATTTATTGTAGAGACAAGGTCTCACCAAGTTGCCCAGGCTGGTCTTAAACCCCCGGGACCTAGGCAATCCTCTTGTCTCTTCCTCTCAATGGACTGGGATAAACAGGCGTGATCCACCATACCTGGCCTAGTTCATATCATTTCTAAACTAAAAACACATATGCACAAAAGGTGAGTGGTTATATATTTTTATAGATAGAGCCATGCTTCCTGCATATGTAGAGTCCTCACTTGTTTAGAGTACTAGAAAACATTTATTTGACAAATGGTGAGAGGGCTTAGAGATCTGCACTTCTAATTTCTCCTTTTTCTCTTCTCTGTCATCCATCTTCTCAAAATTCGAAGAAGTTCAGCTCTATAATGACATGCAGCAAAACCAGAGCTCTGTAGTTAACTGACTCTATCCACATGCGGAGATAGTTCAGGAACTATCTCATTCTTTCACTATCGGAATCTTATGCTCGGCTCCAAATAGCAGAGCAAACTGTTTTAGTCTCCCCTTTGAGGATAGGGAGGTAGGGATTTGGCATCCCGCTGCTAATAAGACTTTTATCCATATGTTTATATTTGTAGTTACCCTTGACTTGCAAACACAAAAGTTTGAATTTATATTTTTCTGTTGTCAAGGAAGAAAACCTTTTTCTCTACTCTCTTATCTTCAAGCCTGAATGCTTGCAAATTTAACTGACAAAAAACAGATTTACTGGAGAAAAGGAGTACAACTTATTAATATTTTTACATGCATGGGAGTCTACAGAAAAGAAGTGAAACTCAAGCAGTTAGATTTGAGAACGTACGTATGTTTCTTAATAAAAGAAAGAGACTGTAGCCTTCAAGTGATGATAAATTGTGGGAATTGAATATATAGGAAATACATGTGGAAACTAATGGAAGATAGGACTTTATTTTAGTAAGGCTTGTTTTTGCAGACTCATTTTGGAGCTGGCTCTTCATCTCAGGTGATAAGGATCGCTCTCCTCACCTTGGTACAGGAGGAGTGGGGAGAATTTATGCTACCTTCACAAAGGGAAATGTATGCCCTGCTTTTAGGCATATAAGAGGAAGGCTGAGAATGCTTCCTGTATCTGTTCATTCTTAATTGCCTCTGGTTCCAAATAATCCTTATGCCAAAGAGGCATATTTTGCTGCCTGGTACATGAGATTAGAGGTGGCCTTAAAAGGTTCTCAGTTATCTTTCTTATTATTTTATGTCATAATGCATGTGTTTATATTATAGTCAAAATAAACTAACAAAAACTTTTTTAAAAAGAGGCATATTTGGGGTGGCAAACCTTGATCCTCTTCACTACCAGTATCTATAGTGAATCAGCATCTTTAAATCTCTGGGCAGACATTCTGGTCAGATGGTTCACCATCATTCTCCCAACCCCTTCTCCCCCTGCCCCACATAGGAGTGTTTAAAAGCTAAATACTCTTTTTTTGCAGGATCTTTTGTAGCTGGGACAGTCATATGAGTCTTCAAGTGGAGTCATCAATTGGAGCCAATAAGGCATACTAGAAATTGCTGACTTTCTTATTATGAGAGACAGAAATGACATGCCGTCTACCCTTGCTGTTGTTACTGTCAACATGCTATACCATCAGAGGCTGCAACAGTCATCCTTGCAACCCCGAAATGAGCCTGGAAGAAAGGCCAAGAGAATTGTAGAGGTGCCTATCCTGACATATCATCAAGTTTTTGGATCAATATCCAGCAGCTTCTTTCCTCCAGAATGGTTATGAAAAAATGCATTTCTCTGTGAGTTAGATTTCTCTATTATTTGAAGCTAAATGTATTTCTTAACTATACAGCCTCACCTTGAACAAGTCAACGGCTTGCATTTGGTTATAACCTATATTCCTTTCTTATCATTTCCCATGATCAAATTAGCTTTTGTTAAATATTGTACATCAACAATTCAGGTGTCTTCACTTACCTCTGTTAAATGGAATGATGTATTTATTTTCTCCTGACGGAGTTTATCTTCAGGAAATTTTTCAGAGAGGACCTATACAGATAGTAACCCCTTTGAGTGTTGTGTGTCTGAAAAATGTCTTTATTTTGCTCTCACACTAAATTGACTGTGTACAGAATCTAGATTTGAAATAAATAGAGTTCTCAGAACTTTGAAGTCATTGCTCCATTTTCTAGCTTTTATTGTTAGCAATGACAAGTCTGGCCAGAGTGCTGAATCGCACAGCTGCAGGAAGCACCATCTATGTTGCTGTCTTGTATGATTAGCCTCTCAGGAGCACACTGTGAATTGCACATGATGGGGGTTGTAAAATCATGGGGGTTCTGAGTCTGACACTAACTTGATTTTCTGTCCTTCGTAGATACGTGTTTGTTTTCTTTCTGAGAATGTCTTGAATGCTTTCCTTTCATTCTCAGTGCTCTGAAATACCTGTAGAATGTGTCTATACATGGGTCTTTTCACATCAGTCCTCAGGCACATGGTGAGCCTTTCAGCTACGGAAAATTACTTTTTCTCCACACCCTCTCCTTCCCCTCTTTACTTTTCTTCTCCCTACTTTTTTCTTCCACCTACATATCTCATCTCCCTCTTGTAAATATAATTCCCTCTCCTCTGTTTCCTCTTCTTTCTCTTTCTGAAATGCTGTGGGAACACCTTCGTGTATTCTCCAGTATTCGCTTTCCCGTTGTACTTTCTGACTGCATATTCTCCTGTGCTCCACGAGAATCACACAGTTCAGCTGATCCCCTCACTCAATCAAACGTCATTTGTTTCCATCCTTCTCTGTTAGCCTATCTGCTGTTTGTTTTATTATGAAAATCACATTTTTAATTTCTATGGTCTCCACTCATTCTTTGCATAGTCACTTTGTGTTAGCTATTTATCTTTGATAGGCGTTTTCTGCTGAGTCTGGAGCTTCTATTTCATAGTGTTTTCGTGAGTGTTTGACAATACTGTTTGTATCTTTATGTTAATATTTGCTTATTTTTCTCTTAGGGGTTTTGCTTACAACAGCTTGCCTCTGGGGACTTTAGGGAAAGTGTAGTACCAGAAGCCAGGTTTGGCACATGGAGATGGTTTGGCATCAGGGCCCTTGATTCTAAGCGACCAGATATTCGACTTCCCCTCCAACTCTGGAAGTCACTCTGCGTGCCTCCTATTTGAGCAAGGCTACTTTAGAAATCAATGCTTGGCCAGAAGCGGTGACTCAAGCCTGTAATTCCAGCACTTTGGGAGGCCGAGGCGACAGGATTGCCTGAGCTCAGGGATTCGAGACCATCCTGGGCAACTTGGTGAGGCCTCATCTCTACAATAAAACAGAAAGTCAGCCGGGCATGGTGGTGCACGCCTGTAGTTTCGGCTATTTGGAAGGCTGAGGTGGAAGGATTGCTGGAGCCCAGCAAGTCGAGGCTGCGGTGGCCGTGAGCATCCCACTGCACTCCAGCCTGGGCAACAGAGTGGGACTCCGACTAGGAAAAACAAAACAAAACAAAACAAAACAAAAAAGAAATCAATACTCATAGCTTTTACTTTGGTCTAGGGAGGAGTCAAATTCTCTCCCTTTTTCTTGAGTCCTGCTGTTCCTACGGAGGTCTACAGTGAACTCAGTCAGCTGTGCTTCTCTCTCCAACTCTGGTGCTCATGCTAGCAGGACTTCCAGGTGTGCAGTTTGCTCGTTTTAGAGAGCAGTTATCAGAGTATTGCATGGAGAGCAGTATCCATGCTCTCCCCTACTGTTCCCAACACAATTAGTTAACACCCTGATGACACGTCTATGCCTTCTCATCCTCTTTGTATTTGTTCTCCTTGAGCTTGGAATATCTCTGGACTTTCTCTTATCTCTCCAGACATTTCCCCTTGAGTATATTTTCTTTCAGTCTTGTTTCTCCATCAACACGATCCCATCTGTTTTCTGTCACTCAGCACTTTCTGTTTCACCGATGGCACCCTTGTTCTCTAGCACCGTGATGGAAGCACTTTTTCAAAGATGCAGCTTCTGTTATCTAAAAGGATTCTTGGCAGGAAGGTGAGTGGATGCTATGATTAATCTTGATTTTCTTTCTTTTCTTTTCTTTTAGAGTAGTGTGGTACATGTAAGAATTTACTGCATAAGTAGGTTGCAAGCAGGTGAAGTTTGGACTTTTAGTAGATAAATTTTCATAATAATATTTTCTGGTTATTGCTTACAAATTTGAAAATGCAACTTAAGTTCAAAGAAAAATTACATAATCCCACTGCCTGGAGACAGCCAATATTCATATGTTTATTGATATTTATATTTTAGAGTATTATATTGATATTTGTTGAAATAAAAACAGGATCGTTGAAAATCTGTTTATCTTTCTGTTTAATGAGCACCTAGTAAGTGGCAAGTGCAGAGATGAATGAAAGAGATTTAGAGATGTGATGGGGATATAAATTTTAAAAATCAATCTACCTTTCAGTCAGGCACAGAGGCTCACACCCATAATCCCAGCATAGTGGGTGACTGAGCTGGAAGGATTGTTCAGCTCAAGAGTTAGAGACCAGCCTAGGCAACATAGCAAGACCTCATCTCTACAAAAAATAAACAGGGCGTGGTGGTACATGCCTGTAGACCCAGCTACTCAGGAGGCTGAGATGGAAGGACCACCAGAACCCAGGAGGTCAAGGCTACAGTGAGCCATGATTGTGCCACTGCATTCCAGCCTGGGCAACAGAGTAAGACCCCAACTCAGAAAAAAAAACCCCAAAAAACAACAACAAAAACCTGCCTTCACGTAGCTCCAAGCTCAATGAATGCAAAGAAACATAAACTACTAAATAGAATGGTACATGCTATGATACAGGTAAGCACAGACTTCTCTGGAAAGCACCAAGGACATGACTCAGCCCAGATGATGGAAGGGTCATAAATAAAGGCTCTCTGGTGATTACCTGGAGGAAGTGTATTTTGAAGAATGAGAAAGTCACTCAGAATTAAAGGGCAGAGTTGGAATGGACTAGGCTTTCCAGGAAGAGAGGACAAGAAATGGAAAGCTTTATAGTCTTAGGTTGAATGGCAAGGAAAAATTAGATCATGGAGAATTTGTTTCATGTGGTAAGGGTAAAGATATGAATGCTCTGGATAATGAGGGGAATTATACCATCAGAATTTGGTTGCAGAAAGAGTAGTCTGTAATTTGTGTGAAGAGTGGATTGGAAAATAGCAAAACTGGAAGTGGGTACAGTAACCTAGATAAGAAGGATGATGCCACAGGTGAGAGAAACCACCCAGATCATTCTGCTGGATAGAAGAATTTATCCCCCTGGTTCCTGTGAGTTCTGCTGTTATTCAATGAAATACTAATATAAGTATTGCTGTGATGGAATTTGGTAGCTACAATATGGTCTTAAATAAGTTGATCTTAAGATAGATAATCTGGGCAAGTCTGACCTAGTCTGGAGAACCTTTTAAAATAAAGACTTCTTGGAAGGCTGAGGTGGAAGGATCGCCTGGAGCCCAGCAGGTCGAGGCTGCGGTGGCCGGGAGCGGCCGCTGCACTCCAGTCTGGGTGACAGAGTGAGACTCCAACTCAAAAAAAAAAAAAAGACTTCCTCACCTGGTTAGAGAAGATAATGTTAGTAATTAAAAGGAAGAAAAGACACAGAAAGATTGCTAACTTGAAAGATGGAGAGGAAAGAGCCACGTGTCAAAGAATACACTAGGCTATTAGTTGTTCAGAGAGGCTTCTGGTTGGCAACCAGAAAGAAAATAGGGACCTAAGTCCTACAACTTCAAGGAACTAAATTTTGCTGATTGTAAGAATGGGTTTGGACCAGATGTGGTGGCTCATGCCTGTCATCTCAGCATTTTGGGAGGCCAAGGTGGGAGGGTTGCTTGACCCCAGGAGTTTGAGACCAGTCTGGGTAACATAGTGAGACCTCGTCTCTACAAAAAATTAAAAAATTAACTGGGTGCAGTGGTGTGCACCTGTAGTCATAGCTAATTGGGAGGCTAAGGAGGAAGGATCGCCTGAGCCCAGGATGTCGAGGTTGCAGTAAGCTGTGATTGTGCCACCGTACTCCAGCCTGGGTGACAAAGTAGAACTCCAACTCAAAAAAAAAAGAGGACTTGGAAGCAGATTTTGCCCAGAGCCTCCAGAAAATAACTTAACCTGACTGATGTCTAGATTTCAGACTTGTCATGTGTTGAGCCGAGAACCCTGTCATGCAGTGCTAGACTGCTGACCTATACAACTGTGAGTAAAAAATGAGTAGTGTTTTAAGTTACTAAGATGGTGGAAATTTTTGTAATAGCAAATAGAAAATGAATACAACCTCCAAATTGCTTTGGGATTTAGCCAAAATATATTGACAGGAGTTGGAAAGTACATATGGGACTGGATTCTGTGAGTGCTAGACTAAAGAGGGCAAAACATAAAGTTGTTTATTGTTTTGAGAGGTCCCTCAATATACAGGATTTAAGACTTGGAAAAAACCCCAGAGTATGGTGACTTTTCCTAGCAGCATGGAAAAGTGATGGCTTGTAATAAATGAGATATTAAGTACTTGAATTACCATAGCAGACAACGGAAGAAAGGATTTAAGAGTCTCCAAGAATTCAATATGCTCTGAAATTGCTTACCTCCCTAGCCAATATAGTAAATTAAAAGCAGTATTGCCTCCCAGAGAAATGGTACAGATTAGTGTAACTCTTTAAGACCTAAAGGATGCAAGGGTGATGTTTCCACTAAATTTACCCATCTGGCCCCTGCAAAAACTAGACCAATTCTGGAGGAAGACATTTGTTCACCACAAACTCAGCCCAATAGTATCCCCAATGCAGCTTCTGTGTCAATGTGGAATCTTTGCTAAAATTTATTGACATGGCTGCAGATACATGATATGTAGCTAACAAGTTGGCAACTGTGTATTTTCCCATTCCTATCAAAAAGGGAATCAAGGATAATCACTCTATGGTTCTCCCCTATTTGTATGCCTTTTCTCCTACAAAAAAAAAGGAGGAATCAGAACTTTTCATTCACTTATGCTAACTCTTCTGCCTTCTGTTATTATATAGTCAGAACAATGCTGGACTAGCTGAACATTCCACAGAGCATCACACTGTTTCACACTATATATAACACCAGGGGGCCTTTGTAAAACATCAATAAAAGGGCATTGCATTTTGAACTTCCTACATGGGAGGGGTCAACACAAGGCTTATGTAAGCCTTTTTTTTTTTCTTTGCAAAAGGTTTTCACAGCTGACAATACAGCCTCAACCCATATATCAGGTTACAGGAAAGCTACCCGCTTAAGGCAGGAAATGGCTCTGTAGCAGGTCCGTGTGGACCTAGCAGCCCTATCTCTTTGGCCACACAACCTTGGGTTCCCTAGTGAATTAGAGGCATCAGGGGTGAAAATAGATGCTCTGTGATGCTTATGACAAGCACCAAAGGAAAAATCACAATATAAACCCCTAGGATGCCCATGATGACTGCAGTGGAGACTCGTATACCTTTCCAAGACAACATCTGGCATGCTACAAGGACTGGCCTAATCATGGGACAGCAAGTGACCTTATAGCCAGAACTGTTCATCATGTGCTGAGAGAACCAGTATGTGATAAGATTGGGCAACCTATAGTCAGATGAAATAGTATGCCTCAGATGGAGGTTGAGTAAACCTGGAGATACATGCCATATGCACAAGCCTGGACCCCTGTGTCATCCACCACAATTTCTCTGGCACTTCTCTCTCAGTTCACACCTGTGACTATATATTGATTCTCTTATGATCAGCTGATGTAAAGGAAAAAAATCTAATATTGGTTCACTGGTTGATTGGGTTAGTATGTAGATGAAAGCTGATATGCATATGCATAGCAGCAGTACTTGAATGTCTTTTTTTTTTAGATGGAATCTCACTCTGTCTCCCAGGCTGGAATATAGTGGCACAATCATGCCCTTTGCAGCCTCGACTTGCTGGGCTCAGGTTATCCTTCCACTTCAGCCTTCCAAGTAGCTGGAACCACAGGCACATGCCACCATGCCCGGCTAATTTTTATTTATTTATTGAAGAGATGAAGTCTCGCCATATTGCCCAGGCTGGTCTTGAACCCATGAGCTCAGGCAATCCTCTCGTCTCTACCTCCCAAAGTGCTAGGATTACAGGCATGAACCACCATGCCCTGCTAGAGTACCTGTTAGGAGTGGACTTCAAAAACACTAGTGATGGTAAGTACTTCTAATGAGTGGAGCTTTGATGGTACACCCAGTCATCAACTTTGTGTAAAAGGTGATATTTCCTGAAGCTAGGACATACACAAGCTCCTCATGCCATGGGTCATAGCAAATGACTTGGCCAGCAGGACTGGAACCTAGAAAGAGGTTTGAGCTAGAGGCATGTGCAAATGGGCACAGAGCATGAGAATATGTGTATCACATGTAATGTATTCAGAAAGCATTCACCATGGGGGAGGCATGAAACCTTCAGACAGAACAAAAACTCATTCATTGATATCAGCTGGTCTATTCTACACTAGTGCTATTACAATGAGAATATGAATGAGGAGCCATGATAACAATGCTGGAGGCTGTGCATGGATCAAACAGTGTGGCCTCTAACTTACTAAGACTTATGTAGCCACTGTTGCTATCCAATGTTCAATCTCCAGAAGCAGAAACTAATACCGAATCTTTCAATATAACATCATCCCTCAAAGAGACCCATCAGCTACTTGGTAACCAGTTGATTATGTTAGACTCCCTTCACATGTCAAGGAGCAGCTGTTTATTTTGACAGGAACAGATTGATATTTCAGATAATTATTTGCCTTTCTTGCCCACAGGGTCTCAACTGGCATGATTATTTGGAGGATTACAGTGTTTTTTTAATTCATGGAGCATTCTACCTACATTGTGATAGACTAAAGAACCACTTTGATGGGAAATGATGTGAGGGTGTGGGTGTATAACTATTGGATCCACTGGGCACAACACATACTGTACTCCCAGAGAGCTGACAAGCTTACAGACTAATGAAATGGCCTATTGAAGGCACAGCTGAAATGCTAGCTCAGAGGCAATACCTTGCAATGATAGGGATACCATTTTCCAGAACATACCTTCAGGACATACTTAATCAGTGGTTCTCAATCAGCTGCAATTTCTCCCCTAGAGAAACTTTGACAATGTCTGGAGACATTTTTGGATGTCATAACAGGGAGCAGAAGAGATTGTGTTGCCACAATCTTCTAGTTGGATAGAGGGCTGGAATACTACTAAACATCTCACAATGCATAGAACAGCACCCCAAATATTAATAGTACCAAAAGAGAGAAAGTTTACTTTAAACCAATGACATTTACATGATGTTTCCCTGTGGTTGACATGCATTGGACTAGGATCCAAGAGTTAAAAGCCAAAGAGCCCTACTTACCATTGACTTTCTTGGAGAGGGTTTCTATTTCCACCCTCTGGGCTTTGTGAGTTTGGGGATCTGGCTTTCAAAGGGAATCTACTGTGAGGATACAGCAAGAGTCTCGTCTGGACTAACAGCTACACTTGTTGATTGAACATTTCAGGTTCCCCTTACCAAAGGATGAGCAGACAGGGAGAGAAGTGACCCACTTGGCAGGGGTCATTGACTCTAATAATCAAGACAATGTAGAACTGTATTTACTTAGTGGGGCAGGAGAAATATATTTGGCGTCTAGATATCCACTTGAATATCATTTCTTTTTAACCCCTTCCTCAATGTTAATGTTAAGAGGACAAGTGTTAAGAGGACAAATTCATGTTGGCTTCTGTCTATAATTCCAGCACTTTAGGAGGCAGGAGGGTTGCTTGAGCCTAGGAGTTCAAGACCAGCCTGGGTAACATAGTGAGACCTCATCTCTACAAAACATCAAAAAAGTTAGCTAGGTGTGATGGCACGCACCGGGGACACAAAGGCAGAAGAATCACTTGAGCCCAGGAGGTCAAGGCTCCCTGATTTTGCAAGCCATGATTGTGCAACTGCACTGCAACAAAGTGAACCCCTGATGTTAAAACAACAACAACAGTAGCAGCAGCAACAACAACAAGTGCAGCACTGGGTCCCTGAGAAAGGTATAGTTACCTTAGGTTTTGGCCTGGGAGAGAGAAGGACTAGGTCACACCACCAGGAAAGACATGGAAGCTAGCAGAATACTAGCTGAAGATAAAAGCAATCTAGAATGCATAGGAAAGAAGAGAGACATGGAGATCATTTGTGATCTGGAGACCAGCTACAGAGGTAGGGGTTATGTTTTGCACTACTGACCTTCCTCTAGGTTCGTTTAGAAAAAGATGTCCATTAAATCCTGGAGGAACTGATTCTGGAGCTTATGTTGTAAAGAAGTGGATTAGAACATTGCAAAGGATGGATTGGAGCATTGCTGGATGCTGTGGTGTGCTACCCAGATGCCCCTTCAGAAATGAAAACCTTACTCTCCCCTTTGAGAATGCAGCTAGCAAAGAGCCCTCAGCGGCCAGACATCTTAGAAAGTGCCCAGGCTGAAGAGAGTCGTTTCTAAAGCCACACTTCTTTCCCAGGCTGCATTCAATGACTTGTTGATTGAAAGATATAAAGGCGGCAACCCCTTGGCTCAATTTAGTATAATTTGAAATGGCTGTCTCAGCTGTAGAACTCCTTGCGGTGTCTGCTGAAGCTTTCCTTTCCTTTTTTTTAATTTGGAGTCTCACTCTGTCACCATAGCTCACGGCCACCACAGCCTTGACCTGCTGGGTTCAGCCTTCCAGGTAGCTGGAACTACAGGTACACGCCACCATGCTGGCTAATTTTTTGATTTATTGTAGATACGAGGTCTTGCCAAGTTGCCCAGGCTGGTCTTGAACCCTAGGGTGCAGGCAATCTTCTTGCCTCCGCTTCCCAAATTGCTGAGATTACAGGTGTGAGCCACCATACCTGACTTGAAGCTTTCCTTGAGAGTATATCATAGTCCACCTTTTCCCTCTGCTCAGTTCTGCTTCTTTCTCTTCAACATGTTGCCATCTCAAGAACCCTCTAATACATCTCTTATATCTAACCTCTATCTCAGTCTGCTTTCTTGGGAACCCCATCTGTGACAGATTACAAATTGAGCCAAGACAGTGGCAGTAGCAATAGAGCCAGCACAGAATTTTTAGGATCTTCTAAGGAAAACTAGAGTTTATTACCAATTGAATGTAAAAAAAAAAAGGAAGATGGAAGACTTCATTGTAACTTCCAAGTTTACTGGGACAACTGGGTAGTCAATGGCGCGTGCATCAAGATAAGGACTGTCAAAGCAGGAGCAGAGTCTGGGGGAGAATACCAGCAAGTTTTTCTTCTTTTACAACATGATATGTGGAAAGTTATTAGTTGAAACCATATGCAGTTGTTACTTTTATAGGTCAAAACTGTTAAACATTGGCAATTTCAAATGGATGAAACTAATAATTATATATTAGCTTCTACATGGGAAAATTTACTATTTTTATTAAGCCTTATATAGGCCATATCAGATTTTAGAAAGGTAATATCTGTCAGATTCAAAAGATAATCTTTTGGATAATAATACATCATTTACATTTGAGCTTCTGAAGCAAGAATATAAGTCACATATTATTGCTTTAAGGCACATTAGGGGATCTTGATGAGATTGGGAATTTTGATTTACATTCATTTTCTTGTAGAAGTTGAGACATAATTGCCCTAAGTAGAGCCAGGAAAGGTCATAGACTGCTTAATTTCTATGCCAAAGCTTTCTATAACATGCTATCATGTGTCATAAAACAAAAATCTAGGACAAGTGTGGTATCCGATGGCATTTGTTGTTGATCAATAGGTTCATTGGCAGAGCCCAAAATGTCTAAATACAGTTTTTAGGTGAGATAAAAACTGAACAGCACTGTGACTTTCTCTGGAAGGTGAAGCTCACTTCACCTTTATGGGGTGAAAAGTATACTCTTAATATACCAAGTTCCACCAAGGTTGAAGCACATGGCATTGAATAGGGTCATCCAGATATTACTGATATACCTCATTCAAAATGGTATCTGGCCAGGCACTTTGGGAGGCCGAGGCGAGAGGATTGCCTGAGCCCACGGGTTCGAGACCAACCTGGGCAACTTGGAGAGACCTCGTCTCTACAATAAATAAAAAAATTAGTTGGACATGGTGGTGTGTGCCCATTTTTCCAACCACTTGGAAGGCTGAGGTGGAAGAATCACCAGAGCCCAGGAGGTTGAGGCTGTGGTGGCCATGAGCGTGACACTGCCCTCCAGCCTGGGTGACAGAGTGAGACTCCAACTCAGAAAAAAACAAAACAAAACAAAACAAATGGTATCTGAGGGAGGAAAACTAGATATAGACTCTTTGGTGCTTCTTACTGTTCTCATTCTGAGAATTTTGTTTCCATTTCTTTTTTTCCTTTTTTTTTTTTTTT
>NW_006995860.1:168947-174812 GCF_000164805.1 Carlito syrichta
GTCCACCTGATGGGCTCCGGCGATCCTTCCGCCTCAGCCTTCCACGGAGCCGGAATTACAGGCATGCGCTACCACGCCCGGCTGATTTTTTGATTTATTGTAGAGATGAGGTCTCGCTGCCAAGGCGGGTCTCGAACCCGCGGGCTCAGTCAATCCACTCACCTCAGCCTCCCAAAGGTGCGGGATTACAGACTGAGCCACCGATCCCGGCTGTTTCCATTTCTTTAGACAGAGAAGTAACCCACTAGACATATATTAATCTGATCAAAGAAAGACAGGTAATCAAGTTAAATCTTTAGGTCAGTATACCTACAGAGACAGAAAATTAGAAAAGGAATGTGAAGAATGAAAAAAACAGCCACCTTCTTTTAAAAGATAAGGTGTAGGTTCAAGGACAAAGGCAGTGACATCATTCCTCTGGGTAGGTTAGAGGATAGGAAACTATCAATACATGTGTCAGAATAGTTGAGGTTTTTTCCTGAAGTAACAAAAACCCTGAAAATCTTCATAACTTAAACTTATTTCTTGCTCAGATGATATGTCCATTGCAAGGCTATATCTCTACTCCCATTGTTTTTACTCCAGATCCAAGCTGAACAAGAAACCACCGTATAGAACATGGCAAGTCACCCAAAGTGAACAGAGAGTGTGACGAATTGCATACTTGCCTCCATTATGACTCTGTCTCCTTCATCTACCTCATCCAAGAGATTTCTATCACGTCTTCAATGGCCGTTCCCAACCTGCCTTAATTTTTTTTTTTTTTTTTGAGTTGAGGTCTCACTCTGTCACCCAGACTGGAGTGCAGGGGCACTATCATGACTCATTTACAGCCTTGACCTCCTGGGCTCAGGTGATCCTTCTACTTCAGCCTCCCGAGTAGCTAAGACTGCCACCATGCAGGCTAAGTTTTTTTTTTTAATTTTTTGTAGAGATGAGGTCTTACTATATTCCCTAGGCTGATCTCAAACACCTGAGCTCAAGCAATCCAGAGCAGCACACATTGCTTTTGCCAACCTTTATGATCAAAAGCAAGTTCAAGTTCACATATAACTTCAAGGGGGATAAGAAAGCACATGACTGCAAATAAAAATATTCGACCAGCAGTTCTAATGACAAACTAAGACCGTATTTGCGATCAAAGTATGGCGGTGTTTGGCAGGTGCAGTGGCTCACGCCTGTAATCCCAGCACTTTGGGAGTCCAAGGCAAGGAGGCTTGCTGGAGCTCAGGTGTTTGAGATCAGCCTAGGGAATATAGTAAGACCTCATCTCTACAAAAAACTTAAAAAAAAAAAAACTTAGCTTGCATGGTGGCAGTCCTAGCTACTTGGGAGGCTGAAATAGAAGGATCACCTGAGCCCAGGAGGTCAAGGCTGTAAATGAGCCATGATAGTGCCCCTGCACTCCAGCCTGGGTGACAGAGTGAGACCTCAACTCAAAAAAAAAAATTAAGGCAGGTTGGGAGAGGCCATTGAAGACGTGATAGAAATCTCTTGGATGAGGTAGATGAAGGAGATAGAGTCATGATGGAAGTATGAGGCTAGAACACAAATAAGTCTTTGAAGGTGGGTAACATTCAGTATCTTACTGTTCAAGCTCATTTGTTCTTTCTTTAGCCATTTCAACTCTGATGTAGAGTCCACCTATTGAATTTTTTATTATTGCTTTTGTATTTTTTGATTTCTAGAATTTCTATTTTTTATAATTTATTTTTCTGTTAATGTTACCTGTATTTTAACTTATTAACAATATATTATCTGTTAGTTACTTGAACATATTTTTCCTTAATTATTTGAATATATTGGTAATATCTACTTTGAAGACTTTGCTAAATATAACATCTAGTTATAATAGCTGTGTAAATTCAGAATCAATTTCTACTGATTACTTTGGTTTTTTTCTGAGTATGGGTCACACTTTTCTATGTCTTCAGAAGTCTAGAAAATTTTAAGTAAAAATTGGACATTGCAGTAACTCTGAAACTTATCTCTTTCTGAGAATTGTGGTTTGTAAATAGTTAACTTTTTGTTCTGAATGTTAATTCTTAAGACTGTATCTTCTTCTTTTTTTTTTTCTTTTTTTTTTTGAGTTGGAGTCTCACTCTGGCGCCCAGGCTGGAATGCAGTGGCACACTCATGGCCACTGCAGCCTCGACCTGCTGGGCTCCGGTGATCCTTCCTCCTCAACCTTCCAAGTAGCCAGACAGGCACGTGCTTCCACATCTGGCTAATTTTTTTTATTTATTGTAGAGACAAGGTCTCACCAAGTTGCCCGGGCTAGTCTCGAACCTGCGGGCTCAGGCAATCCGCTCACCTCAACCTCCCAAAGTGCTGGGATTACAGGCTGAGCACCGAGCCTGGCTTTAAGACTGTATCTTAAAGGCAATTCTATCTATCTGTGTGTCTGTCTATCTATCTACCTATTGAGATTTATTTATTTTTAAAATCTGGCTCAGGTGATTCTGAAGGTTAGCAAGTCCAAAGTTTGCAGGGTGGGCTAACGAGTTGGAGACCCAGGAAAGAACTGTTGTTGCACCTTGAGTCCAAACACAGTCTTCTGGCCGAATTCCTTCTTCCTTGGGGGAAATTGCTCCTTTTTCTCTTGTGTCCTTCATCCAGTTGAATGAGGCCCACCATGTTAGGGAGGGTTATCAGCTTTACTCAAAGTCTAGTGATTTAGGTGTTAATTCCATCTAAAAAAAAAAATACCCTCACAGCAATATCCAGAAAAGTGTTTGACCAAATTTCTGGGTAGTGTGGCCTAGCCTGAAATTAACAACACAGGTTCACCTCATGTCAGTTTGGCACCCATAAACATCTAAATTATATTTGACCTCCAAATAAGGATAATAACAGGGTTATTCTTTTGCCTAACTCAATGAAACTATTGTGTATACCATGGAACATCTGTTGACCCTTTCCTCAGAAAAGGATGCAAGGTCCCTGTGTGGTAGTCCTCCTTGATATCCTGTAGCTTAAATACTTTGAAGTTCACAAAATTTAAATCCGATGTTATCAAGTCAATACATTTTATGTTATTTGATAAAGGGAGAAGAAAGAGAAGAAAAATATATCTTATGCCTGCACACACACACACATATACACACAAACATGAATTGGCCTCAGTTTATTCAATCAGTCCCTTGGTGATAAATATTTGTTTTGTTTCCAAATTTTGCTTTTTTGTAAATAATGCCATCGTGAACACTGTGTCAATAAGTCAGGGTACTGATGGGAAGCGGATGGCACACTCAAGCTGGATTCTTGAAGTATAATGAAGGAAGTATTCATAGAGCCATAAAGAAGCATCAAGGAAAATTAAGAAAAAGCTTTAAGACAAAAGTTAGCAACATCTGAGAGTCGTCCACCCTTCTCTCCCCCATCCCGCCCACCCCCCCCAACCTTCTGGCCTAAGGGTCTTATCCTCAGAAACAGTTACTGAAGTCTGGAAAAGTACTGTGGTCAAAGTGGTTGCTACAGATGTTGGAAAGAGTGACCTGATGGAAAAACTGGGCCGTGGCCAGGAAGGAGGAGAAAAACAAATACCTTCCAATTTCTGACTGATGCCTCCTATGGGCAAACCAGAAGAGTCTAGTTCATATGGTTCAAGGGTCAATAAATGATGGCTTACAGGCCAAATCCAGCCCATGGCCTGTTTTGTAAACAGAGATTTATTGCAACATAGCCATATCCATTTGTTTATGTATTATCTGTGCATGCTTTCATGCAATAAAAGCAACTTAGTAGTTATGTAGAGACTGTATGGCCCTCAAAGACTAAAATGTGGACCCTCTGGCCCTTTACAGAAAATATTTGCTGACTACTGATGTAAGACACAAGGTTGAGTCTCTCAGGCACAGAGTCGTGTGGAGGACGATGGACACTAGAACTACAGTGGCAAAGATACTCAGCATAAAAAATAATTGAAGATGTCATTGTATACTAGATATAGATTTCTAAGAATTAAGCCTGCTGTGTCAAACAGTAAATGCCTATGTGATTTTCCTAGATATCACCAAACTCACCTTCATTGGAATTGTATCATTTTGCATTGTTGCCAGCAACATATGACAGAATCTGTTTCCCCACAGCCTATCCAACAGAATATATCCAACTTCTGGATTTTTGCCCATCTTGTAGGTAAGATGTGGTATCACAATATATGACTTTAAGCCGGGCATGGTGGCTCCTCCCTGTAATCCCAGCACTTTGGGAGGCCAAGGCAGGAGGATGGCTTGAGGCCAAGAGTTCAAAAACAGCCTGGGTAACAAAGCGATACCTTGTCTCTAGAAAAATATAGAAAAATTACCTGGGCATTGGTGGCACACGCCTATAGTCCCAGCTACTCAGGAGACTGAGACAGGAGGATCATTTGAGCCCTGGAATTCAAGGCTGCCGTGAGCCATGTTCGTACCACTATACTCCAGACTGAATGACAAAGTGAGACCCTGTCTCAGTAAAAACCCCAAACAACCACAAAATATTGCTTTAATTTGCATCTCTGTTATTATGAATAAAATCGAACAACTTTTTGTATGTGCAAGGGACACTTTCATTTCTCCTCTAAACTGTTTATGGAAGGTATATTTTTTCAGTGAAGTATAACATACCATAAAGTATAGTAAATGTATAAATATATAGCTTGATGAATCTTTTTTACAAAGTAAATTTTGTAACAGCCAACTAGATCAAGCTATAAACATTTCTAGTATCTCTGAAGTCTTCCTCATGCTCCTTCTATTCATCTGCTTCCCTAAAGATAACCACTATTTTGTCTACCATTAATTAGTTTGACTTTTAACTTTATAGAAGCAATATTATACAGCATATGCTTTTTGTCAGGTTTCTTTCAGTCATCATTATGTCTGGGAGCTTTATTCACATTGTTGACGAAGTTTGTTCTTTTTATTGCAATAGGATCATCTATTTTAGAAATATACAATATATTCAGCATATTGTTAACAACCTTTTAAGTATTTCCAGTGTTTGTTTGTTTGTTTTTGTTTTCGCAGTTAAGACTAATACTGCTGGGCGCAGTGGCTCACGCCTATAATCCCAGCATTTTGGGAGGCCAAGGTGGGTGAGAGGGTTTCCTGAGCCCATGGGCCCGAGACCAACCTGGGCAACTTGGCGAGACCTCATCTCTACAAGTCAAAAAATTAGCCAGGCGTGGTGGCACGTGCCTGTAGTTCTAGCTACTTGGAAGGCTGAGGCAGAAGGATTGCCGGAGCCCAGCAGGTCAAGGCAGTGGTGACTGGGAGCGTGCCTCAGCACTCCAGTCTGGGCGACAGTGAGACTCCAACTCAAAAAAAAAAAAAAACCCCAAAAAGACTAATACTGCTACAAACATTCCTCCATGTATACTTTGGTGCATATATGTATACATCTCCATGGGATATATAACTAGTAGCAAACTGGGTCATAGTTGTTACTTTGTCCAGTTTTAGTCAATGCCTCCAAAGCTTTTCCAAGTGGTTGTATCAATTTTCACTTCCATAGCTTCCCATGTTAGAAATACGGTTGCCCTATGTTCTTGTCAGAACTTGATGCTGTTGGAATTTTAAATTTAAGCCTATACATATTTATATACAGACTTAAAAAAATATTGACTGTAGTCTCTAGCTCACACCATTCACAGAAATTTATTACAGAGAGATTATAGATCTAAGTGCACTTCCAACAGCCCTTAGTGAGAAAGGTTTATGGTCCATACCAGAATAAGTGATGCCTCCAAGGGTAGTTCACTTTAGTAAATTTTGATCTAACTATCCATCGAAATTTACATCCGTGTTTATATAATCACTATTTCTTTCTTTTTTTTTTTTTTTTTGAGTTGGAGTCTCACTGTCACCCAGACTGGAGTGA